>NW_016171842.1:4497-13857 GCF_001687245.7 Rhagoletis zephyria
CACACAAAAATTCAGATCATACGCGTCTTGGCACCCACGTCACTTTTGACAGTTACAAGTTTGAAAAAGTAGACGACTTCGTTTATTTGGGAACCAGCATTAACACCAATAATAATGTCAGCCTTGAAATCCAACGGAGAATCACTCTTGCCAACAAGTGCTACTTTGGGCTGAGTAGGCAATTGAGAAGTAAAGTCCTCTCTCGTCGTACAAAGATCACACTCTATAAGTCACTCATCATGCCTGTGCTGGTGTATGGCGCGGAAGCATGGACAATGAAAGCATCTGATGAGGCGGCTCTTGGAGTTTTCGAGAGAAAGATTCTGCGAAAGATTTACGGACCTTTACGCGTTGGTGATGGCGAATATCGCAGACGATTTAACGATGAGCTGTATGAGCTTTACAACGATATAGACATAGTGCAGCGAATTAAAATTCAGCGGCTCCGCTGGCTTGGCCATGTCGTTCGAATGTACGGAAACGCTCCTGTTTTGAAAATATTCAACGCGGGCCGGGATGCTGGTAACAGAGGAAGGCCTCCTCTACGTTAGAAAGACCAGGTGGAGAAGGACTTGGCTTCACTTGGCATTTCCAATTGGCGTCAGTTAGCACAGAAGAGAAATGACTGGCGTGCTGTTTTGGACTTGGCCAAAATCGCTTAGGCGGTTACAGCGCTAATAAAGAATACGAAGAAGAAGGGTCTGAAATGTCTGAACTATTACGACGAACAGATGCTAGCATCGCGTAACCCTTTGCAACTAAAAAATGTATATGACTAGCGAACGTAAGCTACGAGTCAAAGAAAACTCCTAAGTCTTTGATTTTATCCACAGACTTCAAATTAGAACCTGAAATATGGTAAGTCGTTGTTAAGCAATTTAGCCTTTTAGAAAATGCTACATGAAAGCATTTGTCAATGTTCAATAGAGACGGTTTTGCATACACCATGAATGAACTCTGTCAGGGTCAGATTGCAGCAAAATTGATCAACAGCGGACGATATTGCAGAGTAAATCTTTAGGTCGTCAGCATAAAGAAGAAACTTCGAATGGAAAGGCATTATATCATTGATAAAAATGGTAAACAAAAGCTACCCAGGAATACTACCTTGCGGAACTCCTGACGTTGCAAGATATGGGCAAGGAGTGTTGTTGTCAAGTACGACTGAATAACTCTTACCAGATAAGTAGGATTCTATCCATTTTAGAAAAGTAGCGTGAAATCCTAGAAAGTTTAATTAACTAAGCAAAATTTTGGGCGAAACCCTATCAAAAGCCTTGGAAAAGTCAGTGTAAATGCTATCTACTCGGAGGACTGCTTGAAAACTTGTTAGGCAGTCATCAGAAAAAATGGCCAGATTAGATATTGTAGATATACCTTAAAAAACCCATATTGAATCGGAATGATTAGATTAAAAACTGAAAAAAACATTTTTTCTTTAATAATACACTCAAATACCTTAGCAATTGTTGTCAATTTCGTAATAGGCCTGTAATTTTAACATCGTTCCTGTTACCACTTTTGAAGATTGGCGTAACATATAATTTTTCCAGTCCTGTAAGAATAGCCCTGACGTGAGCGATTTATTAAAAATTAAAGCTAATGGCTTACTGAGGTAGCAACTTTTTTAACAAAATAGGTGATAAACCGTCAGCATCAGTTTGCATTGAGGGCTTAATAGAAATAATCGCTGTTTGAACATCATCCACTGTTATGGACAAAGAACCAAATAATAAAGGGGAATTTGCAAAATCAGACCTACACGGCATACCATCAGTGTCAGATACACAATTGGTACTAAAAAAAATAAAAAACAAATTTTGAACGGAATCGTAATAATGAGATTTTTGATTATGTTTTTTTTTTAAACTTTTTTCAAAGATCCTAAACTCTTCCGATTTAGACTTGTGGGGTATCATTTGAAAGATATTTTCTCACCCTTTTTATTTCTTTGCTAATAAGCTCATTCAAAGGATGAAGGAGAAAGGTAGGATGAACGAACATCATTCAAAGTTGAATTATGATGTGTTGGTACTTGAAAAAAAAATTGGGACACGAATGACCTTTTTTTGCACATAAATAAAAATAGTGGGAAAATGTCTTTCTACCAAGATCCAATAAGTCTAAATCAGAATAGTTAAGGCCCAGTTATTTAAGTATTTCGTAAATCAATCTTTGAAAAAAGTAAAAAAAACAGCATCAAAAATCTCATTATTACGATTCCGTTGAAAAGATTTTATATATTTTTATGCAGATTTTTTAAGCCTGATGTGTTTTGTCATCTGAGGGGACCTTTTCAAAAAGTTCTTTAAGAAACTATTTTTATTCATAAAAAACTCCATTTTTGGAGGTATTTTCAAATCGGTCCAGCTCGCTTAAATCTTAATATTTTTCCGAAATATTTTGGTGGACGTCTTAGAATATAATAGATTTTGTAATCCCGGCGGAAAACCGCAACTTTTTTTGTTAATGCAGTCTAATGTACAAATGTCGATATAAGTAGGTATAGATACTTTCAGCCCGATACTTAGTAGGTATACTACGATACTTCGATGGAATCGTTTTTTCCCTATGCCGAAGTTGTTGGAATAGAAAGCAAAAATGAAATAATTTAAATTAAATTTGTTAATTCTTTCTCAGTTATATTACCTTTTTTAATTATAACCCTTTTTGATTATAAACTCACATTGACCTTTTACTTTAAAGAATATTTCAGTTAATATTGTTATTTCAGTATAAGGGTCATCAATTTTAATATACATTTTTTCGTGCAAATTACGGAAATATATTTATATTTATAATTGAAAAAATATAGTATTTTTGCGTACTATATATTTTTCCAACAGTATATAGTACGCCGACCGGAAAAATAGTACAATACTATATATTATAGTACGGTTGGGAACCCTAGTTGCAACCCTCTTCGAAAAATAAAACCTTACTGCAAATCGAGAGGCCAAGCCTTTTCCTTTGACACCTCATTTTTTTAAATTGAATGGACTGTGCAAATCGAATGTCATTAACAAAAAATGCCCTCGCGTATTATACATACATACATAATTTTTAAATAGGTGGCAACACCACTCAAACAAAAAAAACACTTATAGTGCATGCAAAAACCATATAATTTCACTTGGTACTTCAATTTTTAGTCCAACAAACGGCGAAGATCTTATAATTTTTAAAAAGTGGCAACCCTACTTAAAAAGTAATACATTATTGAACATCTAAAATCCGAGCCCATATATTTGCCACCTTATTTCTTGTAATCCAACAAACAGTGCGGATCTAATAATTTTTTAGACAGGTGGCAACCCTACAGGAATTTAAAGTACTAAAGATATTATTCCTATTGATACAGATTATACGTAAAAATTTCGTGTAAATCCGTTCAGTAGTTTTTGAGATTAGCGTGGTCAAAATATCTCGACTTTCCTTTATACTATGTATAGAATATAGTAATTTTTAAATAAGGGGCAACCCTATTCAAAAAATTAAAGCTTTTGTACATACGTAGGCCAGGCCTTTTCATATAGTATCCCATTTTGTAATCCAACGAACAGAGAAAATCTTTTAACATTTTAATAGGTGGCAACCCTAGCCAGAAAAATAATACATTATTGCACAGGTAGAGGCTAAGTCTTGACAGTGACGGTGCAGAACTGATGCGTAAGCTTATTATGACTGAATATAGTAGTTTTATTAACAGGTGGAAACTCTATTAAAAAAATACATTTGTGCTTTTCTATAGGCCAATCCCTTTCATTTGACACATCATCTTTTGTAATCTACCGAACGATGGGGATCCTATAGTTTTTTAGACAGGTGGCAACCCTATTAAAATTCTAAGTAGAAAAGGTCACTCCCCTGTATATACAGAGTATAGTAGAGAAAATCTCGTCAACATCCGTTCAATAGTTTTCGAGATTACCGCGTACAAAGAATCTCGACTTTCCATTATACTATGTATAAATTAAAGCGTACTAAACTCATAATCTTTTACACTTTAGCTGAGTTTTAACGCAAGAGCGTACGAATAAGGGTTTAGGGAAGTTGTTACACATAATAAAATTATAGTTTAAAAAACTAAAACCTCGCTATTATAATTGCCATTCGTCCTGCCATCAGGTATGTAACTTGAGAATAGAAATCGCTTCATCTTTTAGGCGCATCAATATTACATAGTTACATTCCGAGCTAATAGAATGTTGTTAATCTGGTGTTGGAGAAGATAATAAGAGCTGCAGAACTGAACCGCTCAGGAACAATTTACTACAAGAGCGTGTAATGACATCGACATCATCGGCAACAAAAACCGCGAAGTCTGTTCTGCCTTTTCCAAGTTGGATAGGGAAGCAAAGCGAATGGGTCTGGTGGTAAACGAGGACAAGACGAAGAATTTCCTGTCATCAAACAAACAGTCAGCACATTCGCGCCTTGGCACCCACGTCACTGTTGACAGTTACAATTTCGAGAAAGTAGAGAATTTCGTTTACTTGGGAACCAGCATTAACACCGATAATAATGTCAGCATTGAAATCCAATGCAGAATCACCTTTGCCAACAAGTGCTACTTTGGACTGAGTAGGCAATTCAGGAGTAACGACGTACGAAACCCACGCTCTATAAGTCACTCATCATGCCCGTGCTGGTATATGGCGCAGAAGCATGGACAATAACAACATCCGATGAGGCGGCTCTTGAAGTGTTTGAGAGAAAGATTTTGCGGAAGATTTACGGTCCTTTACGCGTTGGCGACGGCGAGTACCGCAGACGATGGAACGATGAGCTGTATGAGCTTTACAACGATATGGACATAGTGCAGCGAATTAAAAGACAGCGGCTCCGTTGGCTTGGTCATGTCGTTCGAATGGACACAGACGCTCCAGCTCTGAAAGTATTCAACTCGGAACCCGCTGGTGGTAGCAGAGAAGAGGGAGGCCCCCACTGCGATGGAAAGATCAGGTAGAGAAGGACTTTGCTTCACTTGGCGTTTCCAATTGGTGGCAGTTGGCACAGAGGAGAAACGACTGGCGTGCTTTGCTGAACTCGGCCAAAATCGCTTAGGCGGTTACAGGGCCAAAAAAGAAGAAGAAGAATAAAAATGATTTTAACAGCGCTATTCGATCAGTTATTTGGGAGTTTAATTCTAAAAAAACTGAAATGTAGCCTAGATTATTGCCTTAGAGCAGAGGTGGCCAAAACTCACACAATCATATATTTAAATTTTGCTAAACGATGAGAGAATGAAGAGAATTAGTCGCTCCCGCATCTGATGCAAACAGTATTGTCAACGATTTCAAGTTGCAAGTTATAAGAAAAGGGATTTTTTTCTTATCCAAATAGTGTGAAAGGTAGAGATTATATTGAAGAATTAACCTTTTAATATGGTTTAATTCACTTTCATTGCTGGCTTAGATTTTGTATTATAATTAAAATTAAAATTAAAGCAAACAGTTGAATTATTTTGTATTAATATTCTTATTTTGAATCAAAATAAAAGGGACTTTTAGCATTATTTTATATTCATCTTTTTATTTATTTGCATATGTACGTAATAATTTATTAATTCAATATTTGGGAATAAGGGCAAATGGCGCTAGAATGGCGCTTCAGAAAAAAGTTTGTCGCGTGTGTGATTTCTTCGTGACACCCCAAGCATTGTGCCCTCCCTTCCCATTACTGGTGAGTAAAAAATCTACATCCGAATCCATATTAATCATTTTTACCGTGTCTTGCAGCGACTTGATTGCTTGCAAGTTTCGCATCGATTGAGGACGATCACAGCAACACCATAATCGTCGGCATCACTGCCCTGCAGGAAATGGTTTTAACTATAAGCTAACTTTAAGTTGATTAATAAGTCACTTATTATCTGTATATTTTCTTTGACGAAAGCTAACTATGTATATTTCTATGGCGATAGCTGCGAAATAGTCAAGGATCGTTACCTCTGCATTAGATGTAACTAGCTTGTAACTAACTACTTTTGGGCATAAAATATCAATAGGAAAAACAAAATATTTTTTTTTATTTTTTTACTTTATTTATTTTATCACATTTCATATTTGTTTACATATTCTGCTGTAGGACATTCGAACTCCGTCAGACATAATTTCGAAATGATAATATGAAATTTCGATCTTCCTTTTATTTGTCCTCAATTCGAAAAAGTATTTGCGAAGTGCAGGATATTTAAATAGAAACGCATTTAAAGAAAACTATCTCGAGTTTTACTCCTGCATTACTTGTCCATTTGTTTCAAGTTAGCTTTTTGTAGCTAACTACAAGTTATATATTTTATAGAAATCCCGCAAAAAAGCTAACTACAAGTAAGGTTATTTTTTATCAATTGATAATTTTTTTCTGCAGGGTGATTCATATAGTATGCTCATGTATGTGTGAAAGCAGCGCAGTTTTTTTCGTGTATGTGTAGAAGCAGAAAAGAAAAATTTGGCTCGCGTGCCTATGAAATGGCCACCCTTAGAGAGCAAATATATAATTTATATAATAAGACATTAATTATAAAACAAATGAATTGTGGTGTTGCCTTATGAATATTTATATCCTGAGTTTAGCCGGAAAAAAAATTCACCCGAAAATTCGTCATCCGCCCATAGTAAATACATAAAAACCAAAAGTGAAAAGTGAATAGTGATGGCAAAAAAAATTTAATAATCGATTAATCGGTTAATTGATTAATCGAAAGCACTCGATTAATAATTGCAATTAATGTAAAACATTAACCGATTAATCGGTCATTTCGATTAAAGTCGAAAATTAATAAAAACCATTTATAAGTTATAAAAACTGACTTACACCCATTGTCAAAATTACAGCGCACGACAAGATTTTTTTGGGTTATTTAATTTTAGTTATTTTTTAAATATAGCTTATTCTTTGGCATAAAAACAACTTAGAAATATAAATATATCAAACTTTGTGCAATATTAAAAAAAAAAAACATCCAGTCTTTTAATAAGATTTCTTAGAAAGATTTTCAGTATGNATTTTTTTACTTTATTTATTTTATCACATTTCATATTTGTTTACATATTCTGCTGTAGGACATTCGAACTCCGTCAGACATAATTTCGAAATGATAATATGAAATTTCGATCTTCCTTTTATTTGTCCTCAATTCGAAAAAGTATTTGCGAAGTGCAGGATATTTAAATAGAAACGCATTTAAAGAAAACTATCTCGAGTTTTACTCCTGCATTACTTGTCCATTTGTTTCAAGTTAGCTTTTTGTAGCTAACTACAAGTTATATATTTTATAGAAATCCCGCAAAAAAGCTAACTACAAGTAAGGTTATTTTTTATCAATTGATAATTTTTTTCTGCAGGGTGATTCATATAGTATGCTCATGTATGTGTGAAAGCAGCGCAGTTTTTTTCGTGTATGTGTAGAAGCAGAAAAGAAAAATTTGGCTCGCGTGCCTATGAAATGGCCACCCTTAGAGAGCAAATATATAATTTATATAATAAGACATTAATTATAAAACAAATGAATTGTGGTGTTGCCTTATGAATATTTATATCCTGAGTTTAGCCGGAAAAAAAATTCACCCGAAAATTCGTCATCCGCCCATAGTAAATACATAAAAACCAAAAGTGAAAAGTGAATAGTGATGGCAAAAAAAATTTAATAATCGATTAATCGGTTAATTGATTAATCGAAAGCACTCGATTAATAATTGCAATTAATGTAAAACATTAACCGATTAATCGGTCATTTCGATTAAAGTCGAAAATTAATAAAAACCATTTATAAGTTATAAAAACTGACTTACACCCATTGTCAAAATTACAGCGCACGACAAGATTTTTTTGGGTTATTTAATTTTAGTTATTTTTTAAATATAGCTTATTCTTTGGCATAAAAACAACTTAGAAATATAAATATATCAAACTTTGTGCAATATTAAAAAAAAAAAACATCCAGTCTTTTAATAAGATTTCTTAGAAAGATTTTCAGTATGCAGTTTTATAGGCCATTAAATTTTTATATGAAAAATTCCAAGACTTAAGTATCTGGCATTTACCTTCCCGCTCATTTTTTGGTATTTTTATACCTTTCATGAGCATGAAATGGTATTATAACTTTGGTCCGATGTTTGTAAGTACCAGAATAAGAAGAGATAAACCCATTAAAATGTATACTTAAATGATCAGAACGGCGGTCTATTTAGCCATGTCCGTCTGTCCGTCTGTCTGTCTGTCTGTCTGTCCGTCTGTTTGTATGCAATCTAGTCTCTCAGTTTTCGAGATATCAGGATCAAATTTGGTAGGTGGGTGTATTTTTATAATGTATTAATCATTTGTCGGAACCGGAAGAATCGGACCACTATAACATATAGCTCCCATACAACTGATTGTTCAGATATGAGATTTTTCGTTATAANATGTATTAATCATTTGTCGGAACCGGAAGAATCGGACCACTATAACATATAGCTCTCATACAACTGATTGTTCAGTTGTGAGAATTTTCGTTATAACTCCTTCATTTATGCACCTAGGAACATGAAATTTTGCAATACTTCCACCCATTAACAACAGAATATACAGTGAAAATAACAAAGATCGGGTCACTTTTACATATAGCTCCAATACAACTGATTGTTCAGATATGATATTTTTTGTTATAACTACTGCATCTATGCAGCTCGAAACATGAAATTTCGCACTATTTTCACTCATTATCAACAGACAGTTTACAATAAAATTAACAAAGATCGGGTCACTATAACCTGTTTATTGCCCCCATACAACTGATTGTTCAGATATGGGGTTTTACTGTAAAACTCCTTTATTTGGACAGCTAAAACCGATAAATTTCGTAAGCTATTACAACGCTTTTATCAACTTGCAATGTTGTGTTCCAGAAACTTTCAATGTTGTGGATCCAGAAACTTTCAATGTTGTGTGTCCTACACCAAAGCAAAGCTATGAAAAGCTCCTATAATAAAGCATAGTGAATAGGGCGAGGTAGATGACATCTAGATGTCGCCCTATGTACTACGTTTGCTACACCGGAAATAGACGACACGCCATTTCTTTAAATAAAATTAATTGGTGCTCGTTTGTATGTACATACATATGTAAATGCATGTGACTATTGTCAACTAAATCGAATGCTTTGGAAGTGAAGGGACTTGTGGCCCACTTGAGGTATAGGTGGACCAGTTGGTAACCACTTTGGGTCCAGTTGGTCATTAGTTCGTGGGACCAGTTGGTAACCAGGCGGGGACCAGTCCGGGAACCAGTTGGGAACCAGTTTGGGACTAGTCCGAAACTACTTATCATCGGCCCAGTTGGGGACCAGTTGGTCTTTTTAAGCTCCTGTGGCCGTTT
>NW_016171843.1:0-13857 GCF_001687245.7 Rhagoletis zephyria
TTTGAAAACTATGATAAATTAACTGTAAACTGATTAGTACTTACTTTCACTAATATCTATCGATCGTGACACGTTCTTGCAATTCTTTTATGTGCACTTTCAACTATAACAGTAATTGCTGGTTTGGAGTTACTTCCTAGACATGGGAAATGATGATTTCATATGAAATATTACATACATAATAAAAATTTGTTGCTAAATTATCAATACCTTAATAACACAGCTTATTTTTNGGAACAAAAGAATTGTCTTAAACGTATGAGACCGCGTCATATTTTTTAATATTTACATTGATATATTATTATATTGTGCATCTGTACAATGGTTGGAGAGGCCATGTTTTACGCGAAAATGGCATATTTGAAAACTATGATAAATTAACTGTAAACTGATTAGTACTTACTTTCACTAATATCTATCGATCGTGACACGTTCTTGCAATTCTTTTATGTGCACTTTCAACTATAACAGTAATTGCTGGTTTGGAGTTACTTCCTAGACATGGGAAATGATGATTTCATATGAAATATTACATACATAATAAAAATTTGTTGCTAAATTATCAATACCTTAATAACACAGCTTATTTTTCAAGAAAATTTTTTTTTCAAAAAGTAAAGCAAAGGGTCCTTTAGGAATCTACGAAAAGAAAAGCCGAGCATACTAGCGCTAAAAAAGTGGCGGCCATTTTTATAACAAAAAGTGTATTAAAACTTTAGGGATTAATGTAATTTATACTATATAATTAATAAGATGTATCTTCACAAACCTGGAGTAATTTCTCAAAAATCCAAAACAGCGAATCCAATATGGCGTCCAAGAATTTAAAAATTGCTGAAGGTTCATGAAATTTGGTATGTATAGGTTCTTAAGTTCGCTCGTTACAAAATTTCAACCTAGTTTAGTAAAATTCAAAGTGCAAAATCCAATATGGCGTCCGAGATTTAAATAATTAATGGAGTTTTCAAACCTGAGTAACTTTATTAAAAAATGAGAAAACTGAAGTCTGGAAATTACGAATTTGGTGTAAAATGAAAAAAAACGGGCCCAAACCCTTTCTCAGTAGCGCATTAAAAAAAATTTTTTCTAATTTCTAGAAAATTTAACACTCTATTTGACAGCTGTCAACTCTCAAAGTTTTAATTTGTCATGGAATTCGTGATTAGCATGTCTAATAATGTAATCAGTGTCATTTAACATTTTTTTTTATAAAAAATCCCAGTCCATTTGACAGCTGTCAACTGTAAACTTTTCAATGCGACCAGCGTGCCTAAAAAACTAATCAGTGGTATTTTCAAAACGATTTTCTTATTTTAAGAGAAACTGGGAGTTGATTTGACAGCTGTCAACTGTCAAACTAAAAATTGTATGGCATATTCGGATTTAGCACAACAAAAATACTACGACCCTGCATTTTTATTATAATCGTAACAGCCCTTCTAATTTTTCGCGTAAAACATAGCTCCTCCGGCCACTGTGAGATGGGTAAAAAATTACTGAAATCTCCAATGTGGGACTCCAAGAGCTCCTTAGGTTCACTAAGAGCGGTGACAGCCTAAATGATAGCTATTACAAGGCAAGCTAAGGCTCGACCCCGACCTCGCATCTGGTAACGCTGGGGACCAAAAGGTCTATTAATCCACAATTAAAGAGGTTTGACATTACCAGTTGATTGGTAACCGCTCTTAGAAAAAACCTTTCGGTTGTTACGCCGAGCAGGGATCAAATCAAAGTTGTAACCATCCGAGTGGCAGCACGCATTGTGTCCCAAACAGTGAATTAATTTTCGTGAACTTTGCCCCCTTTTCGTGAACTTTCCACCAAAAAAAATAAAAAATAAATAAAAACACAATGCTTATATATTTAGCGAAAAAAAACAGTTCTTTTTTTCAGATCTTCTGTTTTTAAATTACAAGGTTGTGTAGTTTAATAACAATAAAATTTTAAGTTAGCATAGTTTAGTTTAATATAATTTAAAATAAAATTAACAGTTTTAATTTTTTCCTGCAATCACTGTCTAAGTATACAGAGCAAAAAACCAAAATATTGAAAAAAATACATGTCTTTCAAATAGCAAAACTAGCATCCCTGTCTGGAACATCCAAGGCGTTTGTGGTATAAAATCACAGTAAAAACTCTGTTGAAATTGTTATTACAATTACATGTTTTGGACTGTACTTCTTAGGTTCCGTAGCATAGCGTGGTAATGGCATACATATTTTTCAACTTGCGTTTTCCGTTGTTTTTGCATAAAAGACTGTGACGTACTCGTACTTCTAGAATACCGATACTCGTAACTCGTAACTCATAATTTTATTTTATTATTCCCGCTTTTTAGCTGCGCTTCAATTTCTTTGAAATTCAAAGAGCTGGGAACGGAAGTTAACTCTACAACTAAGCACGTCTGCATTTTTGTGTGTGGTTGTATTTATAAACTAGCTTTATTTATAGTGTAATTAGATTACAAGTTTATGCTCTTTTGCAAAGACTTTATTGTGTACAGTATTTTAAACATATAGTAATTTTTCGAATTGATCTCACTTTCCGAACCGATTTACATATACATACATACATAC
Organism: Rhagoletis zephyria; assembly: GCF_001687245.7. NCBI lineage: Eukaryota > Metazoa > Arthropoda > Insecta > Diptera > Tephritidae > Rhagoletis > Rhagoletis zephyria. Next base: position 2,577 of record NW_016171843.1, read on the forward strand.
ATACATATATATATATATATTTTTATAATTACAAACATGAATTTCCACTCCGCCTTGAATTTGTGGAAAGGAGAGAGGGGGACGGCGTGCCGTAAGGAAATGACGTTGAGCAGAGGTGAAGATAAAGACATGCATATTTACATAATACTTGAAACGTTATTATATTTGTGCTGGCGATATGTTTCATGCCACTTCTACATTCATTTGGTATTGGTTTATTCCTGTTATATTATGAAATATCTTTGTTTTTAATTTGCTAATTTCATCTTCCGATTTGTTTTTCTTGGTTGTTTGCATTTAGAAAAATCGCTACAGGCAGGTGGTGGGTATCTAAACACCATAAAATCAAGTTCCTTACTAAGCATTCTTTGTCTTCACGGAAGGGAGGTTTTTGGGGCGACCTACAGTGTGACGGTCCACGTCGACGCTGTTATATACACCTCCACCTGCCCTTACCTCGCCACTATCAAAACACGCCCAGGCTTCCCTCGAGAAACACACCAGCATGGCCAAACGTAATAATGATGATGTCGTCTGCTATGAACGCATATCGCTGGCCCTAGCTCTGCTTACTGTAGATTTTTTAAATTTATTTTTGTACATTACAATATTTTTCGTCTCGTATTGCTCCCCTCTCTCCAACGCTCGCTTCGTATCTGGTGATCACACTTAGAATTACGGACTCGAGTATCCTCGTTCGAATGGTCGCGCACTTTTGACATCTGTATGCCTCGTGTGCAGATTTAATGCTGATGTAGTCACATTACTGGGCAGTTCACACACGCTTTTGATCGCAGTTGCGCCACCTGGCGTTGGGCCAGCTGTCGCACCACCACCTGTACCGCTGCTGGGTGATGTAGGCATTGTTGTTGTTGTTTATTGTTGCTTTTGCATTCGCCACCTCCTCTGTTTCGGTGGTTGTTACGGGCAATACATAGGCAGTTTTTTCGCCGCGCTCAGGTGTTTCTTCTCGTCGCTACAATGCATTTTTGCCAGTTATCGATGACTTGTACGTACTGTGATTAGAGCCAGCCAAGTAGAATTTAAAAAATTCATATGTTGACCAGCATATGGCTGTGGCGGGCATTGAGTACAAAACACGCGCCAACATGCCGCGGAAAAAGCCTTTTACCCCAGCTACTCCATGGATCTGTGAAATGTAAGCGGATGACGTAATGAGTGAAAAGAGTGTAGGGAGGTTTAATTGTTGCGGCAAAATTTTGAACATGTTAGGAAAAACTGATAGTTTTATTTAAATAAATAATATAAACCAATTTAATCCTGAAGATATTTTTTTGGTATTCTTCGCGAAGGCAACCGAGAAGTTTCATTATTAAGCTAGGAGACTGTCGTAGGGCTTGCGACATCTAATTTTAATTTAAAAAACGTTTTTTTTTTTAACTATAGGCAAAAAATTTGTTTCCAAAGCTATTTTGCTCGAGGAATCTACGAAGTTTAAATTTTCAAACAGAAATATTTGTTGGAACCATTTTCATGAAGCATCGATAAAATTTAAGTATTTTACTTTTTCCATCTCAAGTCTATTTGATGGCAAATAAAGTGAAAAATTCATATATTTTCTTCTTGACATGAATCAATTTTTTTTATGAATCTGCCGCAAATCTCGTAACTTCAAAAGCTTGGAACAAAAATAAGCACTTTCTTTTTCTTAAAATTTCAGACCATTTACTCGATTTATTCAAACAAAATTGAAGTAAAAGGTAAGTAGTTTTAAGAAAAAGCAATTACTTAGTTTTTGTTTTTTGTTGTATGTATGTACATATCTCCTTACCTGTCGAATCGCTTCAATCATGCCTTTTGTATGACCGTTCTCCTGTGTGTTTAGCAACGTTTTCACCACATCCAGAGGCGTCGTGAAGGCAGCAGCAGTAGCACCTGCCGCACCACCGGCAACCATATGAACCACGGGACTATATCTCCGTTCATGATTCAACTGAAAAGTTAGTGCGCAAAAGAAGAGCATTCAATGATTGCAAGGTTTAAGAAATGAGGAGAAATTCTTCGCATGCAATAATTAACTATGTACCGTATTTTGGAAAAACTCGTATGTTGCAAAATGTAATGTCTGATATGGTATGTTCATCACTAGTTGTGTGGAATATGATCTGTAGAAAGCTTTGATGCCCTCATTGCGATACACATCTTTCATACAGCCAATAACTGTACTATATTTCGAATTGTACATTTGCATGCGTTGTTTTATCACATCCGTTGGATTCGATACGGCATCGTGTATGAGTGTCGCCACAGCACCAGAGGCCACTAAAGACAGTAAAAAAAAACACATTAAATACATACATTTGTTCGTATAGTATATAATTTTTCGTTGCAATGAAATATGCATACAAATTTAATTTTTTAATGGAGTTGCATACTTACTATAATTGACATGATTGTTGGTGGTGACCTTAGTCAGGAGCTCTTTCGTCATCTCATAGGAACCAAAGTACAGCGCATGTGCAGGTCCAGCGCCAGCAACAACAGCCGAGACACCACGAATGGGTCTGCGGCGTAGCATCAATAAATAGAAAGGTAGATTAATNGATTCAACTGAAAAGTTAGTGCGCAAAAGAAGAGCATTCAATGATTGCAAGGTTTAAGAAATGAGGAGAAATTCTTCGCATGCAATAATTAACTATGTACCGTATTTTGGAAAAACTCGTATGTTGCAAAATGTAATGTCTGATATGGTATGTTCATCACTAGTTGTGTGGAATATGATCTGTAGAAAGCTTTGATGCCCTCATTGCGATATACATCTTTCATACAGCCAATAACTGTACTATATTTCGAATTGTACATTTGCATGCGTTGTTTTATCACATCCGTTGGATTCGATACGGCATCGTGTATGAGTGTCGCCACAGCACCAGAGGCCACTAAAGACAGTAAAAAAAAACACATTAAATACATACATTTGTTCGTATAGTATATAATTTTTCGTTGCAATGAAATATGCATACAAATTTAATTTTTTAATGGAGTTGCATACTTACTATAATTGACATGATTGTTGGTGGTGACCTTAGTCAGGAGCTCTTTCGTCATCTCATAGGAACCAAAGTACAGCGCATGTGCAGGTCCAGCGCCAGCAACAACAGCCGAGACACCACGAATGGGTCTGCGGCGTAGCATCAATAAATAGAAAGGTAGATTAAAAAAAAAAAAATTATGTTCCGTAGAAAATAAAACATCAGCATTATTGTGCATATTGAATGTACGAAATTTAGTAATTGGCTCACCTCATAATACCCTCTTTTTTGATCATATTCTTGAAGGTAGTGCTGATGTCATATTTGGAAGTTACTGGCGATAAACTTTGCATTCTTGTCTAAAAATACAAACCAAAAAATGGTATTCAATGATAACAATTACTTATAGGCAAAACAAAGAGTACATATGAAATTAATCATAGCCGTAAGACGCGTATTATTAATCGATTTTTACATAAAAGTTATTTTTGCGAAATTCATAGTTAACGTTTAAATATATATATATGAATCCACAATGGTGTGATTTGTGGGTGCATATTCGTATATGGGTACGCATACTTAGTTGAGGGTAACCTTAGAAATGATCTATTGATTATTCAAAGGTGCATATCCAACATATTGATTTTTAAAGACAGGAAAGACGAAATTCAGCAAAGCACTTATACTAAATATTTAAAGGCTTGTACTAAAGAGTCCTTTATATAAAGCTGATCTACTTTATGTTTGCTTGCTGCAGGGGATCCGTACGATAAGTCAAAAATAAAAATGTCGAAACAGAAAATTCGAAATTTAAAAATTTTGTAAATCTCGAAATAATATTTTACCGAAACGGAAAATGTCGAAATCGTATCCTTTCGAAATGAGAAAGGTCGAAAAAAATGCAAAACGTCGAAAATGTCGAAAAAGTTGAATGTTTGGAAAAAAAAAATTAAAAGTGCTTTTCAAATTTGCACGAATTTTACACATCATTCATTACATTATATGTATCGATATATTTTTTTCGCTATATTTATTTTCAACATTTTTCTTTTCGACAAATTTTTTCTCGGCATTCTTCTTTTTCTATTTATTTTTTTCGACGTTTTTTTCGGTGTTTTTAGTTTCGATGTTTTAAATTTCGACATATCGTACCAGACCCTGCTGCAGAAGTCAAATATCGAGTGCGACGTACTTACACTTACATGTGAACATACAAGCATATTTTTAGACTATGTATGTATGCATGTATGTATATGGCTGTATGCATTGAATGGCGTGTGCTCGTAATGGCAATTGATCAGAGCGCACAACGCCCAGTTATCATTCCGAGAACACCTCATTTTTCTTATTTTATATTTATCGCGCTATTGTACTATGTATAGCTTGTTATGATAATAGAAATTAAATATTATAAGAGGCTGTTAGCAGCAGGCGGCGTACTTCTAAAACCCATTTCACAATGAAATTTTAAACGACACTTGTGGGGTTTCCGAGAATAATGGTGTTATATAATGATCTCATAGGCGTCATAACAAGCTTAAAGGTGGTCATATAAGGAGATGATTTGCTATAGAATTTACATACATACGTATGAATGAAAAATATTATTCGGCTTTAGTTTGCTGATTAAATTTATTAAAGAAATATTTTACATGCAAAGATTTGTATAGTAAAGATAAAAAATTATAATGTACACATGTACGTACATATGGCTATGTACGTATATGATCGCATTCGCCACATGCGAGAGAAAGCTATGGGAGTATATATTTCTTAACACAAATGCGGTGGGAGGTTTGTTATTACCTGCCGAAGTGTGACCACCATTAGAAAAACGACATATGTACATATCGCTCATTTGCTGCAAGAGTTTCATAATCTAAAAAATCAAAAACCGGAGAAAAAGGTTTTAAAGTTTACATACGCTCCTATAGTAAAGATGCAGAAAATTTTTCTTTTAATGTGCTATGGTTAATCGCTATAGTTATGAATTTTTCGCGCAACATAGAAGAAGGTGTGTAGGTCATTTCTGCATATAAGTAAACATATATTTATCGATATTTCACGACAAACACGAAACAAATGTTTGGGCAACACCCATTACAAAAAAAAAAAAGTTGAAAGAATATAGCAAAGGCCCCATAAAAATACATACAGTACATAGGTAACTATGTAAACATACAAGCACTTATTTTCCTCGCCTTTCATGGCATATACACGACTAGCAAAGCTCGCAAAATATTCACTCAGTAAGTGTATTCTTAAAGTAATTTCAACCTGAACTTTGCCTTATGAGTGGAAAAATTTGAATGTAAATTTTTTTAAAACATTCCAAGCCATACTATAGCTATTCACATACTACATATGTACATATGTCGGCCCCTGAAAACGGTGCAACTATAAAAGCGTACCTCGTGCATGTCTACAAAAATTTTATGTATTTGTTATGCAACGACTTAGAGAAGGTGGTAATCGACGCAATCAAATGGGGAACCCTGCACAATATAAAATCCGAAAAAAATGTACACACTAAAAATAAAAGAAAAAAACTACGAACGGCAAAGCATAGATCACGAATAGAAATTTATCAACAAACTTGTAGTTGTACGAGTAGTGACGATATATAAAATATACATACATACATAGCCACATGCATTTGTATAAGTACATATTTAACGAAATCGATAAACCAGCAAATAGGCTATATATACTATTTTTAGTATAGAAAACAAAAAAAAAAAACTTAAATAGTTAAGCAATGATGCAGCATTTTTAGTGAAAAAACTCTAAAAGTCACGATTTTATTAACTACTTGAAAGCTTTCACAAACCAAAGTATACAACTTAACACGTTTCAGTGTCTTAGAAGAAAATGCTGGTCGATTTTAGAACGACATGTAAAAAATCATAGACCAGACATGACACACCTACCCAGTTATCATATAACCATCTGTATATTAAATATATTTCACAAGCGTGCTTATGGATGTATTATGTACATATGTACATGCATAAACATATGTACGTGCAACTAAAATTGACTTAAATTTACTATAATTTCATTCATATACATATGGATGCATGTCTGTATGTTGATATATTCTTGTATGTACAAACATACATGCATGCATGGTTCATATCTACAATCAAAAAGTAAAAAAAAAAAATCAAGAGATAATTACTAGGCATCATGTCAGTATAAAATCCATAACAATAAATGTTGTCGCGCATTTTATTACCTCAGTATACCAGAAAAAAAAAATAACAACAACGCATGCACTTTTTCAATTACAATCGCGGAAAGTCAATAAGTAGCACATATGTACGAACTTTTTTGCATGCGTGTAGTGGAACAGAAGCCACGATAAATTGCGATTAAATAAACGCTTTACAATTGCTTCTCATTCGCGTAAAAATTGTAAGTTTCGTCGATTTTCTTTTCTTTGACTTTTCCGACCAGCTTAAAGTGAGGGCGGCATGGCTGATGATGCGGTTGCAATTGGGATGTAGGAATTGTTTGAAGAAAAAACAATAATTTTACTTAAGACTACCAGTACCAGTATTTCACATGGATACACAACGGATTTAAGTGAACATAAGTAATAATAATAATAATCAATTGCTATCCGAACAGGCATTTGGTAGATGCAGCAACTCTTTCTAGGCGCGTCAAAAGCCATCGCTATAAGTTTACACCCGAAATCCATGGCAGCATTCAACAACCACTGGACCCGACGCTATACAGGCTGGTCTTCAACGACATTAAACAATGGCGGTCTGCACATTGTAACAGCTTAAACTTCAACATATCTAGACTTCCCTGAAGATAATTTAGGTAGGCCTTCTTAAGTAAAGCCAGTCTAAGAGACCTACCCAAGAAGGCCTGAAAAAGTACTACATCGCATGTCTTCTAGAAGGGCTTATCCATTTACAATTTACCCGAATCGTGGGATCGTCGGCTCGAATCCTAATGAAAAAAGTCTGATGAGGAAATATGGTGATTTCCGAAATAGCTATTAGCTATTACTTCTACTACTTTATCAAGTTATTGTTGCTTTTCCACAATAAGTTTTCATTAAAAAAAAACTCAATAAAAATTCTTGACTCGAATGCATAAATTTATATTATTTGGCATTACAAATGAATTTCAATAAACATTGAACTCGCAATAACACATATTTGATATAAACCGTAAGCAAATACTTCAAAGATGTATGATTTTTATAAATTACAGAAGTAACTTTAAAAGAACTCCTAAAATTATCTACTGGGTTGTTGGAACATACCAAACATATGTATGTCAAGCATGTGAACTAACTCTTCGTTTGCTATCTAGGCCCTAGCATTAGTTGAGGCTAAGAAGCCCCCACAACAGCAACAGCAGAAAGTGGGTGAGCAGGCGGTATCTAGGCCGGGCCTGGAAATTTTAAAGTGCTTGGGATTTTCTGATAATTGTATTAAGGAAAAGTTTATCAAAACATTTAATAAGTTGCAGTCTTCACTTTGTGTATGAACATTTATCATACATTTATAATATTATTATATAGTATATGAAGCATTATTCGTCAACTGAAGCCCCCCACCCCGATGGTCCAGGTAAAAAAGAAAATCTGTTATATTTTGGAGAAATGGGAGAAAATGTTAATTTTTAAATGATGAGTGGCATTTTTTAAAATTGACGTAAAATGGCTCATATATCGACGGCTGTTTTTCGAAANTGGCATTTTTTAAAATTGACGTAAAATGGCTCATATATCGACGGCTGTTTGGAAGATCGACCTATCTCGGCAGCCGGTTCTTAGACTCCTTATTTCAGAAACGTTTTCAAGAAGACCTTATTTCAGAATTTGGTTGAAGAACGCCCTATCTCAGGTGCCGCTTCAAAAATGCCATATATCAAATTGTTTTCAATAAATTTTCAGCTAGGTCGTTTTTGAAAAAATTCTGAGACAGGTGGTATTTCAACCCCAAAATTTGAAGTAGGGCGTTGTTTAGCCATTTCCTGAGATAGGGCGTTTTCAAATCGGCTGCTGAGTAGGCCGATCTTCCACTCTGCCGTCCATATATTCTTATTTTTTGAGATTATATACTTTATTATTATTTAAAGATATATCTAGATAAGTATTTATTATAAAAATTATTATTATTTAAAGATATATCTATATATATATATTTATTATAAAAATATTCTCAGAATTCGTTGGAAAAATTATTTTTAAGTGCATTTGTATGCGAATGTGTTTGATGGGAACGCAAGCTCACACTTTTTCGCTCGGAAATTTCTTTTTGCGTCCGTGACAGCCGCTAAATGATCGATTAGTTTTCAGATCACATATTCTATTAGCATATTCGCTTCAATGTTGTATATGCATACATATATGTATCTACACATACCTACATATATTCTACAGTAAATCCCCTCTCCAATTAATTAAGAATAATAAAATGTAATTTTTTAGCGCACAATGACTAAATGTAATATGCTAATTTCACAATTATTATCAGTGTGGGCCTTTCACTACCTCCTACATATGTATCTGTTTACACAAACGAACAGTGAAAAATATAGGTATTACGCAAATAATAATATGTTTAAACGAAAGCAATAAATGAAGAATTTAGGTAAAATTCTAATTATTAATTCGATTAGTATTGTTTTATTTAACTGGAAGAGTCATATCCGGCATTTCTACATATCGTCGCTTAAAGTATAGAACCGCGTAACTGAAATTTTTTGCCCAAAATTCGATTTCCTCACCGAAGCTTTTAGTTCAAGCCTTATCAAATTGTCCTGAAATATACCAGCCTGAAATGAGATTGCTTTTTAAAAGAGAGAACCTTTTTCAAAAAAGAGTGTTTTCACTCTCTACAAAATAATTGCATTATTTTTATATGCGGTTTTGTACTTTAAACGACTATATGTACGTACAGCACGCGAAAAAAAATTGCACATCAATATTTTTTACCAGTTTTGGCTACTTTTCTTTTACATTTTTTAAGGTTCATTAATTTTTTATTAAAGCTCAGCTCTTTATCTACTTAAAACCATATAAGTCCAAATTTCAAACTTTGTACAAAAATTTAAAAAATTGCACAAACTTTTCATCCCAATTCCAAGTATTTTAATTCGAATTTCTAAATAAATTTTAGATATGCAGTTTTATAGCTTATTAAAATCTGCTATAATAAAGTGGGAAATTGAAGTTGCTAAAAAATTACATTTATGATAATTTTTTTTTTCTGGCAGTGTTATGCACTCTTTTCCATATAAAAAAAAATACTTTATATGGAAGAAAATGCGTGGATACCGTCAGCAAAAAAAAATTATCAAAAATCAACGCCATTTTTTAGCTACTTCAAACTGACACTCTATTTACTAGAATTTAATAAGCTATAAAACTACATACCAAAAATTATTCTAGAAATTAAAATGCTTGGAATTGGGATAAAAAGGTTGTGGAATTTTCATAATTCTTGCACAAAGTCTGAAATTTGGATTTATATGGTATTTGTTAGATGAAGAGCTTTACTTTTATACATAATTATATAGTTTAAGCAATACATACATAATTATAAGTTTAAGCAAAAAACAAAACCGACTTCAATTCTCATATATGTTTCATGATCCAATGATCGGATCTAAGCTAGATTAGTATGGAACCACCCACCTCTCAGACAGTACCTTTCCAATGCAAAAAAAATTATCGAAATCGGTTGACAAGGTCCAAAGTTATTCGGTAAATAATGAAAATTAAACAAACAAATAGTCAAACCTGTTCAAAATGTTGAGGTGCTATCGTTTTGTCGCGGGCCATACCTTCGTATGTACATACGCAAAGCTTGTTTTTAATGTCATGTATAAGTTTGTATATATCTATATGCATGTATAGGGTGACCCATCTAGACCTTTCTTTTATTCGCTTTTTTCAAAGATCACGCGTGACTAGTGTCATACTTTCATCTTATTTTTATTCAGTATTATTTGAAAATTCATCTTTGAAAAGGCACACCCAACAACGCATCAGAATTATTCAGCTGTATTAGGGAAATCAGCATCCTGTGATGGTGTTCATCATCGACCTTCCGATACCCTTATTGCTAATACCGTGTGATGGTGTGATATCACACCTTTTGATTATTTTCTTTTGTGTGATGAAATCAGTTTTCATCGATGAGCCAGCTAAGATTCAAAACTGGAAGCCAACACTCGTGTTATTCGAGAGATACCGAATGGACCGGACCGCCTCCAGCATAGTCGCGCCCAACATTTTGATGGCATTATTTTTAATAAGTAAATATCAGAAATTGTTCTTTCGGATAATAATAAAGATTCCCACATCCACCTCTGTTTTAAGTGTTTTATTTAAAAAAAAAAAAGGTCTAGATGGATCACCCTATATATAGCTTCACATTAAAACATTATCTGGGTTATAATATTATGTTTTAAATGGTCAATTTAAAAAAATTATCAAAATCTCTATTCTCTATTATCTTATCAAAAAGCTGTTGGAAGTCAGTTACGACCAAAAAGCAAACACGTCAGATTGGCGATAACAGCGCTTCAGCTAAGAGTTTACCACCTAAAGTTAAAAATCCTCGCTATTAAATAATGCGAGTGCAGAAAGGGAAAACGAATCGTCCACAATCGTAGAATATAAAAACCAAAAATATTAATTGACTCAATCTTTCCTCAGCATCGCTGGTTGGTTTTGTGAAGTTCAGAGTGTGAACCAACTATAGTATCCAATAATATTTTGCCATTGAAACTGAAAGAAACAGAGCGATTTGTAAAGCAACTACTGCGGCCGCCGACGCTGAGCGATCATGGTTACATGTTGTCGATGTTGAAACAGCATAAACATTTTTCAAACAGTGGTCCTTCAGATCAGCTATAGATCCGAATGTCATGGGAACGTTAATACCACCCCTCGGGAGGCGTTCGACTACTGGTTCTAAAAACACCCCACAAAAACCGAGTTTCTATTAGCAATCGCATCTCGGTATTACTTTACGAAAAGCTTCTAAAAAACAACATTTACCGTTCGTAGGCGGAATAAAACTTCTCGATGACAGTGCAAAACAAAAGATGAGTCAATCCGATAGGTGGCGCAGGAGTCGAGATATTTGAAACCCCGTATTTATAGTCCGATGTGGTTCATATTACGGAAGTTGCGAATGTCACACTTTTCACATTCGCGAATGCGAATTTTCGAAATGCGAATGTTAGGAATAACATTAAAAAAGCTATAATCCACTTAAGTCATCGTTTTTATTACTAAAAAATTTTGT
>NW_016171844.1:0-13856 GCF_001687245.7 Rhagoletis zephyria
GCAATGCCATCGCCCGTAATTCGGCTGATGTCAGCCTGCCAGGCACCTACATATGTACATATATGTATGTATGAAGATGGGAGTCAATTGTTGCCACAAGCGTGCCGTGCACAGGTATGCAGGGATGAGAGTTTCGGGTGGAAGAATGTTAATTTCATCAGCAAAGAGAATCGTAGTGAAATGATCAGCAGTGGGCGGACGATGACGGTAGTCGTTCGGCAGGTGGTAGGCAAGTTGGCGAAGCGCGAATGCGTGAATTCAATTTGAATTTTATTGATGTTGATAGTGATAGTAATGGTGGCGTAGTTGGCGCACAGTTGATGATGGCATTGCCGTTGATGTTGACGTTGATAAGCCCAGATTTGCGAGTGCGTGTGTGCGTGTGCGCGTGTGTGTGAATGTTGGAGGAGCAAACGCATTGACGTTCATTAAATCATTGTTGTGATTCGCGTGGTGGCGGCGCCGCAGCATAAATGAAATGAGAAGAGATAAGGAAAGGAAAGAGAAAATGAAAATACGTTTAATGAAAATATTGTGCGTCGGAATTATGAACCGAGCAATAAGCTGTAATAATAACTACGTATGTATATAAAAAGTAAGCTGCAAGTCAATCAATCAAAAGCAATTTAAACAACAATAAAAATTAAAATTAATATAATAAAGTAATTGGTGGGAATTAAGTGACAGCGATTGGGGTAAGTTTACTTGGCGGGGTAAAATTAAGCACAAAACTTTTACATTAATTGACTTCCATGGGGAGTAAATAACTTCTCTATAGCTATGAGTGTGTCTGTTTGCAGTCATTTTTTTTTTAAGGAACTTAAAATAAACAACATATCCAACGGTGATGAAGACGACGATTTTTCGTACGACCTCCACCGCGTATGCGGCTTGGCGAATTAAAAAAGGTAATTTTTTCATGTATAAGGACGAATAAGTATTACAAATGTCAATAAAAAATTTTACCCTTGTAAATTCTAGAAAATTTGCAAAATAAATTTAAAAAAAAATTACATGTTAAAGATTAATACATCCTATATCTAATAATCCTAGCAATTTTATTAGCTTAAAATATAGTTAAACAGGCTTTTGCAATAGCTATTCCTCCTTTTGACCTAAAAATTTTAATCCTAACGAATTTTCTCTTTCATGTGAACCATATTGTTATTCCACATTGCACTGCATTTTTTAAATAATTTTTGAAATTAATAATAACTTTAACCTTTGAAAGAAAATCCTAACATCAGAGAGAAAACTTAAAAGGCAGTTGCACTATAATTTACCCCATGCTTTGTAAACATATTAATTTTTTCGCGTGTTTTAAAATTTTTTGGTTTTTTGTCGCACGGTTTAATATTTTTTTATAATAAAAATCTAAAGGAATTACCAGAGTTCTTATAAAAAGGCTATAATATTATAAATTTATTGATTGTAGCCGCATGTAAAAAAACCGAGTAAAAGACAACTGCCTAAAAAAGATCAAGTGTGTTTGTAACAAAATTCAGAGTGTACAGCAAGTCGTATGAGTGACTTTTGTGTTTTTACCTAACGTTAAGTACTTACGATATTTGCTTATTTTTTCTTAATGGTGCAACGAAAGCGGTGACAGCTATAGCCAAGTCGACATATTACTTTATAATAAATCGAGTGAACTGAGTTTCGATTGGGAATGGCGAGCTGGTGAATGCAAAGCTGTAGAAGAAATCTTTTCTTATAAAAGCTTTGTATGTGAGGCTGTAATAAAAATTTTCCTAAATTGACACTTTTCCAATTTCTTTCTTCATTTTATGATATTTAAAAAGAAAGGTATATCTCAGTAGGGCTCCGTTAATGCCTTGAAGAGTCTTTTCTTCTTCTTATGTACATACATGCATATATTTTCATTACTATGGTGCAACAGGTCGTATGAGTAATTTTATCACTTTTTACTGTAAGACTACTTTTACACAGTTCAAGTATTGAATTCAATTCCGCCCGCATATGGAAGAGAGGAGGTGAGAAGAAAAGGCACGAGTACACATGCGTCTGTATCGTCAAGTTGTTTCAACTTTCTTGCTTTGCTTTTAACATTTTCGTTGTTTCCCATATACCTAAAGAACCAAAAACTTGAATTCAACACAATTGAAGCGTGTAAAAGAGAATAGAAAATTAAAAATAGAATGAGTAAGAATCGCTTTCAAGTACTTGAATCATGTAAATCGATTGTAAGACACTTTAGCTATCCTAAGTACGTCATACAAAACAAAATCGAAGCTTAACAAAGCTTAATAGAGAAGTTTAATAGTCATTCAACTCCGAATATATTAAAAATTAATAAATTTTCCAAGTACGTTTTTACAAATGAAATTCGTAGCTACGTAGGTTCTAAGTGAATACCCAATATTTATAAAGTGAACCTACTTAGTTATAAAAAATAAGCTATATACATATAATTGAATGCCCAATATTTATAAAGTGAACCTACATAGTAGTTATAAAATAAAATCTGCGCACAAATGTAAGGTATTCCTTGCCAACTGGGTCAATAAAGGACCAACCTCGACAAGGACAAATACATTTAGTATGCAGGAGCCTAGGAAATAAAACTCAGAAGTCTACTTTTCAGTAGCATGGATCGAGATAACTCTTTCTTTCAGGTCGTGGTGCATGCCACTGAATTTTGACAGCCTAGCGGCACTTCTCGCACTAAAAGCATATGCGGTTAGAAAGATGTTGGTTATAATATGAGATGTGCACTGCGACCTAAGGGTTTTATGTGCCCTCTTCTCTTCATGGCACTTTTGTTAGGCTTAATGACCTCAAGAAATAGTTCAGAAGGACTTTAGAAGGTAGAGAGTGAGGCTATATTAGGTTTAAGTTCCTTTCTTGTATACTGGAATGGCATCAAATTCGACTAGAAGGTGTAGTAGAGGTGTCTCTATGTCCTATGGATCTGTGTGAAAATTAAATCTGTTATAGTTTCCACGGGCCCATGAAATTTATATGCCTGGAAGCTTTGACCTCACCCTCTGAGATATCGGAGCACGAGATTACTTCAAAGCTAGAGTGGGGCTGCCAAAAGTTTTTAATACTCATCGCATCCAGTATGCTTGTCAGAAAAGGGGCTACACAGGAGTTCTTATGTAGTCACGGGACCCCGCCTTAGTTCGCAAGAAGACAAAATTGTTACAGGCTTTCCTACTGGCCCTTTAAGGGTAATTCAACAACTTTGAGGCATACGAGTTTTTAGCTTTGACCAGTGCAAGTTGTGTCAAGACGAACAGGAAATAGCAGAGCACATTTGGAGGTACTCTGGAGCCTTACTAAGGTTAGACTTCGCTTCCTAGGATAAAGATAAAAATAATAATAATATTTTGGCGCTTACACTTTTTGCTAAGTGTTTGGCCGAGCTTTCCCTTCTACTTGTTGTGTGCGTCTTGATGTTGTTACAATAATGGAGGAACCTACAGTCAGACAGGGGCAACCTCTATAAGAACAAACTTTTTCTTACTGAGTGATAGTAGGCAACTCTAACCACTCAGCCAAATCGTGTACCTAAACGTGTTTAGCCGAAGGACCGAAGGATATGTGAATCAAAGAAAACGTCTCTCTTACAAAGTATTATTCTCAGTGGCGGTACCTACATCGGTATGCAACTTGCTACCTTCTTTTTATGTAACCTAATCTAATCATTCGGAAAAGAATTTTTCGTTTTTCTATTTATGGACGTGACACAGATTTTTCAACAGATTTTCACAAATTTCGTTGAAATTGGAATTTTCCGTTATTAGCTGCTACCAACTCATAATTCTAGATGGCATGCAAGCTGCCTTAATTCTGAACTGAAAATTCACAAAATATACAACAATGCGGAATATAGAAAAGCAGAGAAAAATCAGAAAAAGAATATGTAATCAGTTTTACATACATGCATAATAAATAAAGATGAACCAAGGCAGCAAAGTATGCTAAGCTTACACACTTATGACTATTAGCACTTTATATTAAACGAGCTGAAAAAGGGCAGCAAAACCTTGGACGGAAGTGAAATAGAGAAAATCGATGCACATAAAACACACATACGTAGACAAATGTCTTTGTGTATGTATAGCGTTCGAAATATCCATTTAATGAACACTTTTACGCTAACTCGAACTTCACCAAGGTTTTGCAGCAAATTAGCTTCGTGGTCAACGCTGATACATACTATCTCTTTTCATAAACACATACTTTGATATGAACATAACTAGAATTCATGGAAGGTAGGTCACGTTTCGCAAATTAAGGCTTGCATGAACAAATATATATGTTTATGTACATACATTAGGTTGCCTCGCTGCACATCACAAAAAAAAATCGTAACTGTTTTTCCAACGAAATTATAAAATCTATTTTATTTTGAGACTTCCACCAAAATATTTCTTAAACAAATAAGATTTATAAAAGCTGAAAAAAAATTAGTTTAAAAAAAGTTGTTCCCAAAAAATCGCTTCAGATGACCGAAGATTTCAAACTTAGAAGGTCTGCATAAATGGCGGGATTACCAGGTACTCAAGAAATTTGTTGTTTAAAAGTCTGTGTCCCGACCTAGACCCGAAATGGTAGCGGTTTAGAACGGAAATGGGGCAAAAAAATTCCAGAACTATGTAGTCCTAAAAAAGATCCGAGCTGGTTCCGAAATAGAACCGAGATGATCCCGTCTTGGTTTATGCGTGACGGTTTACGCTAAATTTTTCGCTTGCTAAGCAAAGATGTCAAAACTATTTAAAAAGTGTATCAACGGTATACATATAATATTGAAATTTTTGAAGGTTTCTTTAAATCGACGCAGCTCGTATAAATCGCAATATTATCCCGAAATATTTTGGCGGAGGCCTTAAAATAAATAAAAAAATTTATAATTTCGTTAGAAAACGGCAACTCTTGTTTGGTGAGGCACCCTAATGTACATATAAGCAACTTACATTTAGCTTGGGCTCCGCTGTCACCACCACAGTGGGCGTCACGCCCATGCCAGCGATGGCAATGGCATTGCGTGGCGCTTTCGGTGCAGGCAGCATATTCGGTGGCATTTTTGGCAAATTACTCGAGACGGGACGACACACACAGGTTAGCATTGTTTGAAGCGTTGCGGCGAAAGTCGAGTGTTGCGCTAATGCGTTGCGGTTGCCGTCGCTATTTTACGCACACGCGGCGCACCAATGTCGGACGTTGTGGCTTCTAACGTCTCGCGCACACACACACGCGCGCGCGCTAATATATATGTAAGCGCCCACTAACGAGAGCGGACAACGCGCGTTGTGACACGTAGCTGATGTCCGCAGAAATAACGAGGAATTATCTGGCGGATTGTTGTGAAAAGCATCAAAACATCACAGTTGGTTGGCGAAAATTTGCACAGCAAAAAAAACAAAACAAACAAGCAAAATCAACAACCACAAACACGAGCGCAATAACAATGGCAATGACAATAGACTAGCGCCCGCGCGCGCCTGTTGTTGTGGTGCAAATAATGCGTGCGTGTACGTGCGTGAGTGCTTGCGTAACTATTTAGTGCACACGTCCCGCTGATGTGATTATAATGATGTGCCAAGCTTTGCTATTATTGCCGCTGCTGCTGACCGCAAGCTGTGCCATTGCCGCTGCCAATGTATCGGCGTGCAACTCGTTGTTGTTTTGATGATCACAAATCAACGCTCCAAAACCAACCAACCAACAAAGCACCCGCGCACTTCAAACTTTACTTTGCTTTATCGTTTTCTGCAGTTCGCTTCTATTGTGCAATTGTTCTGTTGCGTAGTAGAAACTTTTATGTCCATGCGCCTTTTCGTCCTAACACTTTGTCGACTGCCGATTTTTACCGGTTGCTAGTGGGTGTCTGTTCAGATAATCTATTGTGCCGTATGTGCCTAATGGGCTTTTAGGCGTATGCTTATTCACTTAATGCGCCTCACTCCCTCTTCTTTCTGCTGATTTGTTGTGATTTCGATTTTTTCTAAGTCACTTACTGCTGCTACTGCTGTTGACTTGCACTTCAATTTAATTCACTCCGTTTACTGTTTTGTCTGCGTTCACTTTTCTGCTTGTGTCGCACTTGAAATTCCACTAAGGATATGTGAAGCAATTTTCATGGTTATTGCTATGCTTGGCGCGTGGCGTGTGCGTGTTCGTGTGTGAAAGTGGTTGTGTTTGAGTACTTATGCGTGATTTTTTTTGTAATTGTATTGGTTACTTGCTCAAACATATCGTTGCCTATGGCAACTACAATGTGACAAACGAAAATAACAATAGTAGTAGCAATTACAATAGTAATGTGGAAAGTAGTAAAGCAACAACAATACAATAGCAATGTAAAAATCATTTATTCGTCTTTAACCACCCAGTTAAAAGACGTTGTACGATTAGAAATTGTAGTTACGCGTAAATTATCGGCCACTTTTTGGCCAAAGTTTTAAAAAGCCAGATATTTATGTAAAGTTTATCAAACGATCCATAATTTATACCCTGTTTTTAATTGGCCATTAATTTATGTCCAGTTTTTAATGAAGAAAAAAATTCCAAAAAATGTTTCAACTGTCAAACTTAAAATACGAACACATTATGCCCAAGTTTTTAGTGAAAACATATTTTTATAGAGTTCTTAAACGATCAAAAATTTATATTCAGTTTTAAATGACCACAAAATTTTACCCAGTTTTTGAGCTACCAAATATTATGACCACTTTTAAGCTAACAGAAAAGTATGCCTATATTAGAATTGCGGAAATATTTATGTCCAGCTTTTTAATGGCCATATATTTATGTACGGTTTTTTAATGACCAAATATCTATAACCAGATTTTTAAATGGGAAATGTATGCTAAATTTTTATATGACCACATATTTATGTCCAGTTTTTAAATGGCCAATAAATTATGCCCAGTTTTTATCCTAATAAAAATAATGACCATTTTCCAGCTAAGAAAATTAGGACCAAATATTTATGTCCAGGTTTTTTTAATGAAAAATGTATCCGCTGAAAATGGCCAAATATTTGTGTCCAGTTTTTAAATCACCAAGAAGTCAAGCCCTGGTTTTTAGCAACCAAAAATTATGACTTCTGTTCAGTTAAAAAAAAAAACTATAGCCACATTTTAATTGCCCAAAAATTAATGTCCAGCTTTTAAATTACCCAAAATTTATGTCCAGTTTTTTAATGACGGCATATTTATGGCCACTTTTTTATATACAAAATTTATGCCCAGTTTTTAGATATATAATATTTATGCCCAGTTCTTAAATGACGAAAAAGTTATAGCCAGTTTTTAAGGTACGAAAATACATGACCACTTTTAAGCCAACAAAACACTAGGACCACTTTTGAATTACCCAAAAATGTATGTCCCGTGTCATGTTTTAAAATGATGACATAGTAATGCCCGATTTTTAAATGGAAAATGTATGCGCGGCAAATATTGGAAAATATTTATGTCCAGTATTTAATGGCTAATTATTTATGGCTAGGTATATTTTATATGACCAAGAAATCATACCCAGTTTTTTTGGCTTTCAAAATGTATTCTCACTTTTGCAATATCCAAAAATGTCTAAACTAGACATACATAAATGGCAAAAAATGTCTATCTGGTTTTTGAATAATTAAATATTCATGCCTATATTATAAACGATTAAGTAATTATGTACGTCCGTGTTTGGCCAAAATGTGCATGTTCCTACTTTCTAAATTACTACAATTGGTTGTCTATTACACTGTAGGTACCCAAAAATTACACAAAAAAAAGCAGAGCCAGCCGAACTGAATTTTGGAACGTAGATTACGAATCCGTATACCGTTTTTCTAGATCAGGTCATTTTCCCAAGATATTTTCATTTTAAGTTTGTATTGCGAATGAAAACAAATTTAAACTTCAACATGAAAAAATGTTACTCATACGCCATGAACAAATATGCACGCGAGGAGCCATATACGATATGGCGTATGAGTAACATCATTCATGCTANAAACAAATTTAAACTTCAACATGAAAAAATGTTACTCATACGCCATGAACGAATATGCACGCGAGGAGCCATGTACGATATGGCGTATGAGTAACATCATTCATGCTCCTATTTCATACAAAAAATGTTTGCCGATTCACATTTTACCATTCACAACTTGTTTATTTATCTACGGATGTTTTTGTCCTGTTAAAGTTTGTATTTTTCATAACAACGAAAATATCTTGTGAAATGATCTGATCGACAAAACGATATACAGATCTTAATTCTGCATTTACTTTTAATACGATTTGCATAGTCTTCGTAGAAAAAGGAGCAATATTTATGAGCTAATACGGTGACTCCTTGCGACAGTGTTGTTATTGACGTAAATTTTCTCATTATTTTTTCGTAAGTTTAAAAATAGTATTTAATTCATTTTCACATAAATCAGCTTTTTTGTTAGATTAATTGCTTGCAATTTCAATGTTCTGTCAGTTTTACCTAGAAGTGGTTATTTTCGGCGATGCAATGGCCTTCATTTTGTCTTTACAATATTTCTCTCCATTTTGTTAGGTTTCTTAAACGAAAGTAAAATTCAAATGGCATGAAATTGAGCTAAGAAATTTGTGTGACTCCTTTTTGGTGCCTATCAAATTTATGCGCATAAATTTCGTACTGACTGACTTTCATGCCATGGAGTACTTTGAAAAACAAAAATTTCGACAATTATGGCAAACGAAAATTTTTTTTTTGAAGAGCTATACCTGCAGGCCGCAAGGCGACACCCAAGTTTAGCATCACAAAGAACAAACTTATTTGTAAGCAGTCATAATATTTACAAGGACAACCACATAACAAGCACACATCGTCTCAGACGTACATAGGTACGCACACACTACAACAAATCGAAAATGATAGTAACTTCAATACTGACAGGAATACAAGCGCTAGCATACACACTCACGAGGTTTAGACCACATTCAGACCGACTAACAAATATGAAGTAGTAAAAAGTGGTACAATGCACACAAGTGTACTATAACAGTCATTAGAGTGGGTACTACGTACAAGCATACATACATACATACATATAAACAGGCACAACACATTCGAGTGCGCATCACAAAAAGCTACTGGCAATGCCAGTCGACCGCTTCCACCAACACTTCCTGCCATTTGATGTCAACCGGTGTTTTTTCCCCCAAATGTCGCTCTTCACCAGCAGAACACACCCACACACCCATACAAGTATTGCATGGATATTGTTGCGTACATGTGGTTGCTCTGTTATTGTTTGTNTAGTCGTAGTCGTAGTCGTAGCCGTAGTGATTCATTATACAGTTGGTTTGTAGTTGTTGCTATTATTGTGTTGAGCAACAAGCTTTTTATTGATTTTACCCTTTTTAAAGTCGTTTAGGCCAAGTCAAAGTCAGCTAAACACGCACGCACGCATGCATGCACAGCCAGAACAAAGAAAAATGTAGATACATACATACATACTAACAACAAGAGTAAAAAAGTATTGGAATAGCAAAAAAAAAAGTTCACTGCAAATTAATGTCAGACAGTAACAAATGGCAGCTTATAAAGATTCACCAATGCCTATATAAGAAATTAGTTAAATATGTACATTAGGATGGAGCGAAAAAAAAATAAAATTTTCGATTTCGAAATTCTAATATTGCGTAACATGATCACGTTAAATCATGTCAAACCATTTCGCGACCAGATGATATTTATGGTCGTCTCAAGAGCCTTAAAGGTTCCAGCAATATGCGTTTTCTTCATTGTTTATATAGCGGTACAAGCCATCGTTGGAAGTCAGAGTGAGCCAATAAAGCAACCCCTATTCCATCCAGCTGTGACCCAATGCTCCACACAGGTTGATCTACATACAGTGACTCAAACAAATAACCACGTGTTGATTTTTTTTAACATTCAAAATAGTCTAAGATCCGACAAGGGCACGACCTTAACCCATATGTTTAATTGAAATCTATTTTGTATGAAATTAATCGTGTTAGAAAAAAATTTCGCGAGTGGGTTGGCTGAAAAAATCCTGACCAAGATATTTGAATTAAATACTCAAAAATTATTTTTTTTAATTTTGTACTCATTTCTTTAATGAACAAATTATATACCAACCGAAATTAATAAGCCTATAGAATGTGCAAACATTGGTATATACGTATGTAATTTGTTCATTAAACAAATGAGTGCAAAATATAAACAAGAAAATAATTTTTGAATATTTAATTAAAAATTAAATTTCATACAAAGTAGATTTCATCGATTAAACAAATGGGTGAAGGTCGTGCCTTTGTAGGATCTCCTACTTTAATGTTTTTCTAAAGATTCGGATTAAAAAGTTGAAATTTTGATGAAAATTTATTGAATTTTCCTAAATGTTGTATAAAGTTTGAAACTGTGATTTTTGTGTTTTTGGTTAAAGCTTGGACGCCATTTTTATAGAAAAGTAACAAAAAAATTTGCTTGAAAAATATTACGAATATTGTTTGACTCACTGTATATCACGCAAATGGATCGCTTACGTTGTCCAAAGTGCGCGAATGGGAAGATCAAAGTCGCGCAACTTCAACTGCATAGCCAGTAATGGGACCAAATCCGCTGCTTAGGGAAGCTGACAAAGGAAATCGGTTTAGCCAGGAATGGTTGAAAAGCATAGTTCGATAAAAAGTGTACTCGTTATTTGGAACACACGGATTTATATGAAGAGGTGAAGCTTCTAGGATCCACTTAAAATATCAGCAATTATGTATTCGAGTGATTTACGAAGACAATCAAGTATTTATGTAGTAGATTCCACAGCAGGGGACCCAGTCGCATTCCTTACCGGGCATCGTATGTACGTTAGTGTACATGTGTAGTGAGTGACTCCTTACTCTATATGCGATGATATAATGCTAAGTATTTATTTATTTGCGAATATAACCAAGGGTAAGGGGTGCGTCGGATGCGTGATGGGTGCTTTGTGTACGCCGGAACATATCAAGTTCAACGTTGATCCTTGGAGACTACTTTGTTTTCCATTATCATGAATTCTTGCCAGCCACAAACAAAACACGAGCGAGTCCGCTTATATGGTTAAGCTGATGGATTATTTTTGTTTTTTGCTTCTATTTTTCATTGTTCATAGTTTCATAGTTTGGTAAGTGCTGGCGAGTGGGAAGTGAAGTAAGCTGAGCAAAACTGGACGCACGTAAAATTTTATGGATTTCATAAGCAATAAAGAAAGTCTCAACAGTAACAAAAGTAGTGAATGTAGAGTACAATGAAAAGCAACAAAAGCGTTAGCTTTGCGATGTCGGTGACACTTTCGGCGCACTGCTCTAATCCGGGCTATATCTACACACATACATAAATAGATACATACATACATGTGTGCAGAAATAATGCAAACGACACGCAGTGTGGCAATAGAAAAGCGGATGTGAATGTACATATGTATGCGTGTCTGTATGTATGTATATGTGGGTGTCCCGCAAATGAGGCATTAGTCGGGTATCTGGCTGAGAAGAACAGGCAGTTAAGCGGAAGCGTGTCATGCCGAACGCTGTGCTTGCTCGCATAAAAGCAGCAGTAATAGCAACAGAAGTATTAGTTGCAGGTAAGTATGAATCTGGACATACATTAGACCGTACCTCCGTACAAGCAGATAAAAAAGTACTTTTGGATTTCAATTTCGAAAAGAAAATTTATATTTTTTTTTGCCGAACCTAGTGGTCGCTCTTTACATTTGCACCACCTACATTCGGCAATAGAATTTGTTTTTCGAATTTGCCTTGCAAAAATGCCTTCCACTCAGTGGTGTACGACGCGCTGGCACGCTCTAATGTACATACACATAAATGTATATATGCAGTGGCTGTGGCACATTAAGCCATTTATTTATTTACTTTTCTGGTTGTTTGTTTGATTTTGAGCCTTCTGAGTTTGTTTGCTCTTTAGGTTGTCTACACGCTTGATTGGCTGTTGTGCAGCGCTGGATAGGCTAGGAACTGTTTGTTATCTGTCGTGNTTGATCTCCATTAGTACCCGTATGAGACTAGTTGCGACTAATTAATGCCCAATCGTACCCGATTGAGAGTCATCTCGGAATACTCTCTTTAGAGATTAGTCGCACAATTTTTTGCAGGGTTATCATAGCGTCATTGTTGCTGTGATGTCCGCAACAATCAGCTGCTGCTTTTGAGTGCTCTTGCTATGCTGTCATACTGATTAGCTAAACTAGCCGCTGTGCAAATCCAGCAAACGAAAAAATAATGAGGGTAGCACAAATACATATAAAAAATATTTGGAAACTAAAGGAAACCATATGGTAGAAAATTAAATAAAACTTATTAGGGATTAATGCGGGCGAGTTACTGTGACAGGCTATATATTTTCGTATTTGACATGTGCAGTATTTTTCAATATTCATACATACGTGCTAGGGATGCTGCGAATGTGGACTTTTAGACATCCGCGGAGGCGAATGCGGATGTCAAGTATTTTTAATAAACGATTTAGATAGGTAAATTAGGGGATTTAAGTAAATAAAAAATTGGAAAAGTTAGTAGTGTTTAACAATGTTTATTGTATTTAGTGCTTGAAATTAAAAAATGGAATATTATATTTAATAAACAGTAATGCTGCTGTCTTTTCAGGTTACACCCTTTTTGTTAAAGCGTTGTAAATCAAACTACTCGCTCGAGGTGACAAACATCTGCGTGTGAAACTTAACAATATTTTAAATTCTTTTCGATGGACGCTGCAGTTGGGAGGACTTTCAGTTATAATTTGTTTTTTTTTTTTCGGTGCAAGAATAATTCCTTTTAGAGAATTGCATAGGGCTGACCATTGAGCACTACAGCACGCGGCTACCAAACCCTATGAAAAAATTTTGTCCGACAAGTAGCGGAATAACTGTTTTTTGAAATTTTTGATAAAAACAAATTTCCAAAAGAGACACATTTGAAATGATTGAAACAAATATAACATCAAAAGCAGTTACGAAAATGTGTTTTAAATAAAATTATAGGGCACACTTTCTTCTTTCATGTCTAGTAGTTTGATTTTTTAAGATTGTTCCACAAAAAATCTGAAAAAATATTATTAAAGGGACTATGTTCTTTTGGCACATGTTAGATGGAAGTGAGTAAACTCATGCTGTTGTCTGGTACGTACTATGTATAACTATTTTGTATATTAGACATGCCTATCATTGCAATACATACCAAGCCAGCGTGCCTTCACCTGTGCCTGTTGTGAGAGATAATATTTGCGTTTGACTTGCAGCATTTGCGGCATTTGATATGTTAATTAATTTGCACTTTCACTGCCGCATGCACCATCACACATCCATACATGCATACATACTTACGCAAACAGATAAGTGTTACACATATGAACAAGCGTTCAACTGGGATGCCACACGGAGCCCATTGCAGCAGCTGCTGTAAGTTTTGTCATGCCAGTGCTGGCAACGACTAACAAAAATAATTTGCACCATCAAAACAAAATTTTCAAAAATAAAACAAAACAAACTAAAAAATTAAGAGTTTCAGTTGTCGCATTGCATTTACTGGCATAAGTGTGTGTATATTGGCAAAGCAGGTATGTTTGGTTGGTTGGCTACACAAATGCATACATACATACATATGTATATAGTAGAAGCGCAAGGCAGGCAGGTGGTGGTGCTGTACGGCGGCGGGCAGTTTGCAATGAAAAGTTACAGCCATTCAACTTTTGAAAAGTTCGTAAGCAAATACTGTGGCTTTCATTGGCTTCAGCGCTCTTGGCTGGCTGTGCTCTGTTGTACCGCTAGCAAGCTATTAACTGGCTCTTTTTTGCTTTTGTTTCTACTGGTACGCAGACTAAGCATAAGTGCCGGC
>NW_016171845.1:0-13855 GCF_001687245.7 Rhagoletis zephyria
ACTATATGTAAGTGTTGCATGATTGCAATGACATTTATCTACTCACAACGTAGTTGTTCCCATGAGATCAACCCTAAGCTATGTATGTATGTATGTATGACTGCCTATCCATTTCTGGGTCTTTCCGTGTGTTTTTGGGATTTTGTTTTTGATCTTAATGACCATTAACTAAAATGTGTGACACTTTTGATTAAATGAGCGCTTGGAGTACATAGCACTTAAGCTGGGTGGGAAATTTGCATTGAGTTAGTAATTATTGATTAAGATTTGCCGTACATTTAATTAAATATTTACGTACATATGTATGTATGTAGGTACTTATTTATTTACATAGTATATGATTTTGGGTAAATGTTAGATGAATCAAATAATTTTGCTTAGCTACATATTTTAAATATTTGTGCGCTGCTTCTGCAAACAACAATACGAAATTCTAATTAGTATTATTATTTGTTTTCTTACAGGTAATTGTGCATCACTTTAGAAACTGTTGGCTAGTATTAGTGATAGCACAGGTAAGTGTGATAATGTCTTGAAATTTTGGGTAAAATGAAAGAATTTAAAAATACTGAGGATAAATTAATAAATTACGCAGTGCAACAAAATGGAGGTTTATATCCCCATATTTGATGAAATCGAAAGTAAATGTAAAGTTTACACCTCCCAGAAAAAATCGCAATATGATTTTTAGCCTATTGATCTGTTTTTTTTACACGTAGGTGATTTTTAAATTCTGGATTCTTATGACAACTTACAATTTTAGTGGTCGATGAATTCATTTTTTATGTTAAATTTTAGCTACTTAAAACTTATGCTGTGTGGCGCTGATGTAAAATGGTTTCTATTTTTATGTGGGTTTTTCATTGGATCACAAGCATTTTGGATAGATGCACCACAAATTTGTGATTTTTGCACGATCACCACGTTCGAAATTACTCAAATATTTTTAAGTGCATATCGATGTTTATTCAAGAAACATTACCTCTGCAAACATCATTAACATTGTATAGAGGCGGCTCTTATGTATTTTCATAAATCGAAAATCCACTCATAAAAGAGCAAACAAACAGGAGCGCACTGTAGCGCATAGAAGATACTTGAAGATATGAAAAATTGTCACACATTAATAATTTCATGATTTCAACATTCAACGTAAGCAATATTGAACGAAGAAAGTGAAGTGAAAGGATAATATAAAGGACACTAGGACTGCTGGGTGGTAGGGGAGAAGGAGCAGAGATGGCAAGCTAGTACTTTATGGGCATTATAGGTACATACATATTTATTCTATGTACATATATAGATATGTATGTACGACTGTATGAAGAAAATTGATGTCACCGATTTTAGAAAATATTTTTTCATCAATGTTTTCTGACAAAACCTTTATTAATCTAAGCTGTTACGCTTGAGTAGCAAACAAACATAGAGGCATTGTACATTAGGGTGGTCGAAAACAAGTAAAGTAAAGGAATTTTAATGCTCTCGTTCCCTAGGAGTTTTCTATACCGAAACAATTTTACCCCAGTTTTTTATTTTGAAATCAAAAAATATTTAGTGGTCGCTCAAAGCGTTCACAGTTATTTATGTAGTATTTCATATGGGAAAAAAACAAGTCTTCGTAGAAATGGTATGGAATTCTTGAAAACCAATATTTTTCATTTTTTTTTTATTTTTCTCTTCAGGAGCATTCCATTATTAACTATTTTTTATAACACCCCTAAAAACCTCAAAAGGACCTCTGATTGCATTTTTTGAAGTCTTTAGGGGTCGTATAAAAAATGGCTAAATAAATAATTGGGTATTATTGTGGGAGGTCTCCTGAAAAGAAACGAGTTTTCTCATCGAAAAATATTAACTTTCAAGAAGTTTTCCGATCGAAAAATATAAGTATATGGAAAACTTTGAGCGACCTATAAAAATTTTTTTATTTCAAAAAAAAACAGGGTTAAGTTTTTTTCGACATAGAACAGTCCCAGGGGGTAAGAGCTTTAAAATTGCGCCNTTGTCAAGCGCAGCCGCATTTGGAAGTCACACTCTTCAAATTCGTCACAGCTAATTTTCAGTGACAATAAAAAATATAACAAAAGTACAAAACTAAAAAAAAAAAATACATTGTAGGCAACTTGCAACATACTACATACATACCACCATTCTTTTAATTAACAATAGCGTTTTTTTCGCGCTCTCCTGCATTTGCTTCAGCAAAGGTGCGTATCCCAGAGGGACCTTTCTAAATAAAAAACTGAACTTTTCATTAGTTATGCATGTAAAAAGGTAGGCTCATTAATCCCCTTGCCAGTTGTTACTAGAAAAAAAAAATTGATAGTTTTCTAGGCTGGCAGCTAGCGCGAAAGTGCCTTTTTTGTTGTTGATTTTTTTCTCGCGCGCTTTGCTTAAATGCAATCGACACTCTGTTGCTAATTAAAATAAATGATCGATCGTTTGCATTTGTCCAAATAATCAAACTATCCGAGTTGAGGGTTTGCTCGCAAGGCGCAAAAAAGCACCACCACCACGGGCGAGCGCTCCCTTAATCCAACCAGAAATATCCTCTACGAGCGCATTGCAACAACATCCCTGCCTGCCTGAGCAGGCAGTCGGCTTAGTTTGTCACAGCTTCAATTGCGCTCGCTTTTGGGTATCTATGTGATGTGACTCGCTTCCTTATCGCTGCCAGCATCTCTCACAAACATCGCATCGAATTTCTTGCACACGCACTGCTCTGGATTTGCTATGCTAATGTCCTTTCGCAGACGGCGTCCGAGCGATGTCGCTGCAGTAATTTACGATTGTAGTTGTTGTTGTTGTTGTTGCATTCTATACCAAATATACATTGCGCAAACAACACTCGTTGTGCCGTTGTTTGCATCAGTCCGCTACTAGTAATCTTACATTGCAATTTCAAGGATTAGTGGCTTAACTCTATGACCGGATTACTTGCGTTGCTCAAATAAGAATGCCGGGCGCACACACACTCACACACTTAGGATCCAATGTAAACATCAGCAAATCTGTAGCCAGCGCTCGAAGACTCTTATTTGCCCATTTCCTTCTCTTCATCTTTTTTCGTTTTGGTTGTGCGAATATTTTCAATTTTCCAGTTCAGCTTTAATGCGCATAAATGGTTGCGAATCGCTGGAGAACAACGTTGCGGGGTCAATGGGAATTGATTGATAAATATTATTTGTAGGCTGTAGAGTAGTCGTTCGATTTGATTTGCCACTTAAGTAAATTTTATGGCGAATTTTTTCACACGCTACATACATACACATTTCATGGGGTTCGAACGATAAATGTGCTGCTGAATAAGAACTCGTAACCATGGGTTGGTGGTAAGATTAGGTTAGATGGACTACTCTAATTAAGAATCCACTCACCAGAATTGCATCTACACATATGACTGGAAACCATTCCGAGTATAACTCATTTAGACTCAGGTTATTTTTGATTCCACATGAGGTTTTTAATTATCCCTGTTCCCGTGTAAACCACTTGGTACCTAGCAAAAGGTGGAATGACTCTCAAAAGCAATGGCAAAGAAGACGTGGGATGGTTTCCTCTTCGCCTTCATCCATGCAGCTTTTGCAGTAAGTCCCGGCTGCGCGCAGTCTGGGCTGCGTCTAATCCAATCAGACAATGTCCGGTGAGAACTCCAGTCACTATGCGAATGTCCTGCCTCCTTAGATTAAGTAGAGTCTTGGTGCGCTAGGCGTCAGTGGGCTGGGCAGAGTGTTTTGCAATGTGACAGGTAGAATTTTTCGTTCGGTAGAAATTTGCATAGTTGAAGAGGGATGTTGAGAAACGGCCAGATATCCAGACAACGTGTGTGCTGAATGTCTCAGCCATCTAGTTGAGAGATCGGCGGCATTGAGCAACTACTTTTGAAGACAGCGACATATTTCCCAAAGATTTAATTGTCGCCTGGCTGTCAGTGAAAATACAGACATCATGACTAGCAATCCTAACATACTGCAGCTATGATGCGGCCTTTGAGATAGCCATCAGTTCCGCCTGAAAAACACTGCAGTAGTCAGACTGCCGGAAGCTGAACGATATGCCTAACTGTTCCGTATAAACCCTACCACAAACTCGTTTGTCGAGCTTCGATCCGTCCGTGTAATCATTGATTGATCCTCTTTCCCTGACTGTGTCCATTGAACCTGGTCTTGGAAGTGCGGGTGGCTGGGATGTATCCGGTTATAGTGAACTGAGGAAGTCGTTCAAAATTATACCACGAACGATATGAGGATGTGTGCATTTCTTGGTCGCATTAAGTCTAATGTCGGTATCACAAGCCATCTTTCTAGCATATGGATCCGTCGGGAGAGATTTTAGTAGCGCGTTGAGCACATTATTGGCTCCTGTGGTTGAACTTTGTCCATTTTCTTAGCGTTAGTCTTTTTGTTGAGAGTATCCCACGAAACTACTACCCCGTAGAAAAGAATAGGTCTTACCACCACCAGGTAGATCCATGTTACAATTTTGAGCTCCAGACCCCAGTTTTTTCCATTAACCCTGGTGCAGTGAATATACGGCAGTTGTGGCTTCGCGAACTCTTTCATCGATGTCAGGTTCCCAGTTTAATTTCCTATCCAGAATTAAACTTAGCTATTTAACCTGTTGCAGTGTAGAACCATTTAAAGTGTCATTTCTGAGATATGGATAGATGTGTTTCCTTGTAAATAGTACAAGTTCTCATTTTGTGGAATTTACTCCCAAACCACATTAAAAATCATCAATACTCCAAAAATTTCAATATGAGCATTGAGGCGGTTGTATTTATTGCCTAAAAAATATTTGTTTAATTCTAGCTAACTATCTTCCTTGAATGAGGACGGCTCTACGAAAATATTTTAAACAAAAACTCATTAGGAAGCCACACACAAATCCAGAAATAAGCCACTAGCGACTTAACGTTCCCCAAAAACAAACCGAAAGCTATTAAGGACAACACTTTACAATGCCGAAAGAAAAGTGCACAAAAAATCCAAAAGAAAAGTAAAGTACATAACATTAATCGCTTAAGCATTCTTTTGAGAAAATGTTGAAAAATATTACATGAAAATAAATGAAAAATGCGCTTACATGAAAATGTTTCAACATTTCGGTAATGTTCCAATTGTTTTTTGTTTTTTTTTGTTTTTTTGTTCTCCTCACCACTTCAAATGTCTTTACCGATCGCCGGCGCATTCCTTGTTAGCTGCCAAACAAGAAGCAATCAAAAAAATGTACAAAACTGTTTGAAATTTCCACTCGTTTATGTTGTTATGTGAATTTTTTCTCTACATAAGTGTTTTACAATCATTAATCAAAGTGACGTATTTAAAAAAATGCACAGCTCAAGTATCTCAGTGCTTGTAGCTCACATCATCAGCGGCAATTGTATCTACTACATATTGAAAAAAAGTATCACTTCTTTCAGTGTTTCTAGTTTGAGTTTTTGTTTTTTTTTTTGAATTGCATTGTTCTATTGCGATTTGATGAAGTGCCTGGTTCTCAACACTCTGTTGGGTGCCTTTTTGGAGTACATCCGCGCATAATCCCCTATGTACATTGCGTGCTTGTTACCTAAGTGTCGACGTAACGGGGTGTCGATATTCGAGAAACATTGTTGCAGGGAGAGAAAAATGATTGCGTAATTGGCGCACTCTTTGATGCTGTCGGGGGTTCTGTTGCAAATTGATTTCTTGTCATAAGTTTATCTTGCATTCATGCAATAAGGTGATCAGAATCTTTAGATGTGCAAACACGCTTTCAACATTATCACACTGAGAGCTGATATTTACGAATTGCATTCTTAAGGCCAGAAGAGGTCTTTGCGTTCAAAATTTGTTTTTTCCTTTCGATGGAGGGCCTCTAAGCAGAGATTACCCAGTGTGATACATAGTCTTTCTACATGAAGTCCAATTGGATAGTGATCATCAAAACTCAGCGATGCGGCTCATTTTGCTCAATGAGATCCCTGACCGCCTTCGGTCAACTTTCGACCAGAAAGGCCACACAGTTGCCTATGCCGTGGATTTCGAGCTACCTTTACTGAGCTGACTTAACGTACATCTATCCTAGAGTTGTTCGCATATAGTGAAAACTACTGCCAATCTTGCCTGCCTTTTCTTGCTGGGAAATAAACAGCCGCAACTGAACGAGAGGTCACACATTCCCCTACTAAATAAGTTTTTGCGCTCTGTGCGTGAGTCCAAGGCTTTGCTTTTCGCTCGCATATCAATATCGATATTTATCTCCCATGTTGATGCAAAAGACCACTTCCGCCACGTTATCACCCATCTGCACAAGAGCTCAGCGGTTCCCTTCCTTCAAACACTGCATCCGCATCTTCAGAGGGAATTCGAATGGAGACATACCTAATTGAAATTTTCGAATTGTTTTGTTCTCACGCCCAAGAGCAGCCTATTGCCCGCATTGCACCTCCAGAAATTCTTAAATGAGCCCATAGAGGTAGCTTTGTGCTATCTCCAAAGGTCCTTCTGCGCGAATGACCACCCAGTCATTAATAGGTATTTCCGGGTTTCGCAGCTGTAGGAGAAGTATCAATTTCATCGGTAATCATCACAATTTTCGGCAGTGAAATGCGGACTCTGGGTCGTCTAGGCACCTCTTCGGGAGGTATTGTTTTATTCTTCAAACCACTTCAAGCGCCGCTGAGCTCAGCTACGCACTTTCCTGGACGGGCTTGCCGCTGCCTTTGAACTCAATGACGAGCGTGACCTGGAGTTAGTCGCTGGCTTCCTCGTGATACCGGCATGTTGGAGATTGCTATTATTTCTAAAGAAAGTGAGTTACGTCAAGCAATCGTCTTTCGATTTCTTTTCGACCAGCCATTATGTTTGATTTGGTTTCAAAGTAAGGTATTTCCTGTATAATCATTTAACACCTATATTTGAGGTGTACAGTGCCGACAGTTGGCCTTATTGTAACTTGACTTGGTTTTCGTCATTTTCAGGAACTGTTCAACGAAGTCTTTGAGGTAGTCAGGAGGTTTCGAGGAGTGCTATGAATTGCACTCGCCGACATACCACAAACAGAGTCGGCCGAGTTAGGGCGTCTGCGGGGGCTATTAGTGACCAGTCTTTCAAGCTCCTCGAAAATAATGTGCATAGGGTAGTGGTTTTCAAAGAAACTTTAAGGCTGATACATACAGCAAGGTGACCTGGAGTAACTCCATTATGGAGAGGTGTGTTCAGGTGAGTACACTACAGTTGTACACAGACGGCTGTAAGATTATTGAGGGTATTGAAGCAGGCGTATATGGACCGGACTGAAACTCTCGATGCCATCGGGAATTTGGAAGGGAAAATAACCTTATTGTAAGTGACAGTCAGGCTTTACTCAAGGCGCTCTCATCCTTCGAGATCAAATCCTCTGTGGCCCTAGAGTGTCTTTACTTGGCTAGAGGTATGCCCGCATATTGGGCAGAATTGACTTCAGATATTTTCGTCCCTTTCTTTGCCAGCTTGTCGGCTATGCTGTTGCCAGGAATGTCACTATGTCCGCAGACCCATATAACATTCGAAGAGTACTTTGATGACCGCAGGGTGAGAATCTTTCTGCTACTTTATGACTGCTTTGAACGTCGTTCCGTTGGATTTCAATGGTTTTTAATCGCCTAGCTGTTAGAATAAATAGCGATATGGCGTTTTGGAGAGGCGGAGGCTATGAGCCACCATGCAGACTCCATTATGGTATATAGAACTGCTTGAAACATGCTGAAATGGCTCGGTAAGCGGAAACTGAGGCTAACCGTGAGTATACCAGAGTCAAACCCGCACCCACACTTTCGTTAAGCTTGGATATTTATTTATATAGCCATCGACCCTGATTCTAAGTATGTGGCCCCTTTTCATTGTTTCATGCCTAGTATAATGCCTAGTATAATGACCTCGGTCGAGAGAGTCAGTTCTACCCCATTTGAGGAGTGAGGTTTGAGTGGAGGGATTTTATACTTTTTCGCGAGGAGTAACATCTCAATCTTGGCTTAAAAGTATAGCGTTAACGGTTACTTTCCACCTCTGGTTACGACGCAGTCTCCCAATTCTGATATAATTGTTCTCTTTTCGAGCAAGAGTCCAATAATATCCACCAGTCCCCCTTGCACCGGCGGAGAGGCTTATAGGGCTGAAATCTTTAGGTTTCACATAAGCGGTCCTGCCTCCTTTTGGTAAGAATACCACCTCCACCTTGGCCACTCATTAGGTATGT
Source organism: Rhagoletis zephyria (assembly GCF_001687245.7). Taxonomy (NCBI): domain Eukaryota; kingdom Metazoa; phylum Arthropoda; class Insecta; order Diptera; family Tephritidae; genus Rhagoletis; species Rhagoletis zephyria. The sequence goes on from NW_016171845.1 coordinate 8,221, forward strand.
GAGTTAGGCTTAGCAGAGGGAACAGTAAGTCCTTACCCTCCTCTAGTTGGGCTGGAAAGATTCCGTCAGGCCCCGGGGATATGTGTAGGGGTGGAAGGACATTTCAGCCCCTTTCACCCTTTCATGACTTACGATACCCTTTATCATCACCGTTATTCTACTGGGTAGGGGTCATACTTGAACAAGATTTTGAGCGAATTTTTCGCAGCCTCTTAGCTTCAGAGTTTTCTTCTATGTTGTTGCAGTAGTTTTTGCCAAGATTCGCATTTTGCGCTCTTTATGGTCTTCTTGCCAAAAGCTTGTTCTCTTGGCTTGGTTGAAAAACCTCCTGCTGCTTTCCCTCAGCGCTGAAATTGCACAATTCCATCACTGGCATTTCTTTAAGCCCTTCTGGAGTTGCTTATCCGCAATTACGAAAGGGTAATTCCTTTGCAACTACGCAAATCGTATTGCCTCCTTGTCCTTTGCAAGTACCAAATTGACTCCCTGCCAAAGAAAAAATTGCAAAGCAAAAGCCACAAAGTCGCAACTTTTCAAAAGCGCAATTAAATTATTTATTACAATGTAGTTAGTTTTAAGCAATTGTTTATTCAAGTGCAGCATTTGTTTGTTATAAAACTCTTTCCTTGTTTGTTGCACTTCATTCAACAAAAACAGTTTTCAAACGACCTACGCCACTTATGAAGGAAGAAAAAAATGCAACAACAACACAGACAAGGCCAGAGATAAATGCAAACTTAAGAGCCACACTACGCAGCTAATAAATATTGCAGTTGTTATTGTTGTTGTAAAGCAAATTTATAATTTCAACAGCATGAACACTCATCCAACGCAAATTAACACACAATTTTCCATTTTCAAAAGTAAAACAAAAAACCAAAAAATAAAAAAATAAAAAACAATAACAAGAAATTATGCACTTAAGTTGAGGGCAAAAGGGCGGTGGCGGATGAGCCAATTTTCAAAAAAAAAAGACACCCATTAAGTTGACTGTCTGGCTATGAGCATACATACATATGTGTCGGATATATGTACATATATTGGTGTGTATGAATGCTTGTATATCTGGCTAACACTCTACATATCTGTCTGTCTGCCAATTTATATTTGTATCTATGAATATGACACAAAAATAAATTTTCGCCGAAAGAATTTTTCAAGTTGCAGGCGCAAAGTGGGTGCAGTTGGAAAGTTTGCAGCACGCAGAAAGTCAGGCTGGCTGGCAGCTAGCTGGCGGGCAAACAGGCACGCAGGCGATATGCAACATGCCGCAGCTAAAGTTTTGAAGTATTTATAGGGTGTTTGAGAGGGCGCACATGTGNGTGCAGTTGGAAAGTTTGCAGCACGCAGAAAGTCAGGCTGGCTGGCAGCTTGCTGGCGGGCAAACAGGCACGCAGGCGATATGCAACATGCCGCAGCTAAAGTTTTGAAGTATTTATAGGGTGTTTGAGAGGGCGCACATGTACATATACACTATGTGGAAATAGTTTCAGAATGGGCACCGATCTTTGGTAATAAAACATTAGATGGGTTTTCAAAAGTTAGCTCGTATTTTTATGTTATGGCCTATTAAAGTTTTCATAACCCGGCATAAGTAGGTTTCAAAAAATAGAAAAAAGTGGTTAAAATAAATATCTCCTGCTTGAAATGGTAATTTTGACCCTTACTTCAAGAAACCCCTCAAAAAGCATTTGTGGAAATAAATATCAGGATAAATATAAAGGAAAAGAGAGACATAAAAATAAAGATACAAACGATAGAGACAAAAATAGAGATAGAGAAATTGGTAGGGACAAAGAAAAAGATAAAACTGAAGAACGAGATATGTTTTGGGGTGGTATGGTGTGTTATGTTATGTTGTGCTATGTAATATTATGTTATGTTATTCTTTATTTTGGTATGTTATGTTATGCAGTGTTATGTCATGTTATGTTTAGTATGTTAGTTATGTATTTTATGTTATATTTTGTTATGTCATGTTACGAAATGCTATGTTATGTTATATTATGTTACGTTATGCTATGTTATGCTCTTCACCACATTTTACCCTAACTAACCACAGCTCGCTCTAAATCACCTTAAAACCCCTCATCTCACCTCAAGTAACTTCACATCAACTCCTCCCAGTTCACATCATTTCACCTTAACTCACCTCATTTAATTTTAACTCTATTCAACTCACCTCACCTAACTTCGACTCACCTTAAATCAACTCACCCCAGCTAATGTTATTTCACCTCACCTCGCCTTATCGCACCTCAACTCAACTTACCCTCAATTTAAGTCATCTAAACTTACCTCATATGATAGGCTGTTATGTTATATTATGTTATGGTTTGTTATGTTATGCTCTTCAACACATTTCACCCCAATTCACCACCTGTCACTTCCAGTTACCTTAAATCTCCTCATCTCACCTCAAGTAACCTCACATCCACTCCTCTCAGTTTACCTAATTTCACCTTAACTCACCTCACACCAAGTCACCTCATTTCGTTTCAACTCTATTCACCTCACCTTGCTTCAAACTCACCCCAACAAATGTTATTTCACGTTACCTCGCCTTATTTCACCTCACCTCAACTCACCTTCTCTCAACTCAACTTACTCTAACTCACCTTAACTTACACTAGCTCATTTTAGAGATCAAATGCAAGGGCATAAATTGTCGTGACAGATATTGGGTGTGTTGAGGCTTAATCTATAAACATTGACATTAAAGTCGAATTGACTTTCAATGGACCTTTCACCTCATAACCAGCCGGGCTTTAGAATATCTGCTTCCAAAAAAATGTGATTTTCATTTTCAGAGCCTACGCTCATATTCATATATCTATTAACGAAACTATCAAACTAATTCTGTACCATAACTTATTTTACAGAGTGTACAAATACAGGAACTTACTTAACATCTGAACTGATGTAACTTAAGTATGCGTTTGCGTGTTATGAAAATAAAGTACGCAATATTATTTGAATGAAAATAGAAAATAACTATAAAGTGCTAATTGAATAAATAAATAAACAAGAAATGTGAATGAGATGTGGAGCTGTGTATGTGTGTGTACGTTTGCGTTTGCGTGTGGCAGCTGCAGACAGCGTAAAATGCGAGTCTACAAGTACTTGCAACATTTTTCAAATTGTGTAATATTTAATTGTGCGTTAAGCAAAGAGGGGTTAAGTAAAAGTAGCAACCATAGGCGACAAAATGAGTGACGATTGGCGGATGTGGCGATGTATGTAGAAGAAGAAGCAGAATAAGAATAAATATTCGATGGTAGGATCATCTACAGAAATTTTGCTTACAGCAGACGAAGATGACACCTTCAGTGTGGCAGGATTTAATGTAAGCAAATGCACACTCTAACTTGTATACAAATAAATATATATGTATATACATTTGCATTAGGTTTGCCTGCATGACCCCCTTTGATGTTATTTAGTAGATATTTATGTGCATTAATGTGCGCACAATAAAAATTCCTAGAAACTCATAAAAATTTACTAACAAGAAATTTACATTTAATATTTCAATTTAGTTCAAGTGCAGCAGTCAAAAGGTAATCTCACATCATGGCAACCCCCAAAGGGATTAGGGTTAATGCCACCACATAACAGATTTTGAGTGCAGTTGTTGCACAAATGTCAAAAGTGGTAGAACAACAAAAGGCCAACGCCATCACATTCACTTTCAAGTGTTGTAGAGGTGTCTTTCTTCTGTTCCAGTATGCCTCTTTTCATTCTGCCCCTTTGTGCCGGGGAGTAGGTTAATTATCAGCCACAATAGTTTTATGTACTATGTGGAAGCGAAAATCACACGTAACACACTCGTCACCGCTCATTAATTAACCCCTTAAGTGCTTAAGTGTACCTATAAGTATGTAGTAGTGACTTAAGGATGCACACATGCTTACTTGCAAGCATATGCGCATCGAACATGCACAGATAAGCTGCTAAAGAATTGGTAAATCGCTGATACGTGTTGTAGTAAACCGCACGCTTAGTGGAACTTATCAACATTTCGGGATTTCGGCGGACTAACTAGTACTACTCTGCCCACTCTTCAAACGTTTTGCCACCATAGAGTGTATGAACTAACAGTAGGCAGGGTTGTACATACGTATGTAATGTATCTATGTGCATACATATATGTAAAGTACATCAAAGAACAAGTGCGTATATTTTGAATTTCGTCTTGCGCCTTTAGGAAACTTCTGGAAACTGTTGTCTTTCAACCCACCACAGTGTTTCGAAAGACAAAAAAGTCTTTCGTAAGACAATAATTGTCAATTCTGGCAACTATCTTTAAAACCCTTTACTGTCTTTCGAAAGACTAACCGCCAATTTGGCGAAAGCAATTTAAGTGAAAAATGATTTAATCTTTTGAATTTTATATGGAGATTGACAGAAAATAAAAAATTATTTTCCAATCTGGTGCAACCGGCTGTAGTTGAAAGTTTTAAAAAAATTAAATTAAACCAAAAAATATACAAATGTATATATTTTTCTTTATAAAGCAGTGCAACCTAATAAATAAAATTAAAATAAAGCAAAAATAAATAATAAATGTATTTAAAATTTTAATTAAATTCAATTTTTTTTCTTTTTAAAACAATAGAATTGAAACATCAAATTAGAAGAAGAAAACAAATAAATCAAAAAAGAAGAAAATAGTACTTAACACTCTACTGCATGAATTATGAAAGAGATAAATAAAGAAAATTGAACTATGAAAACCACGTGTATGTAAATAAACCTATATCGAAAGAAAAAACGGTTCCAAGTAATTTTAATTTTTATTTCTCAAAGAAATATCTGGAAATATTTATGTAAACAATAGAAAACAGTTGGGATGCGGTAAACTAATTATTTATTTATTTTACACAAAATCCTAAGTTTTCCATTAGTTTTGGTTTTTTTTTTTGAAGTTTCGACTACGTACACATAAGTGACATAAGTGAGGTTATATTCAAATGTCATCTAACCACAGGCAAACCAATAACGTTATAGCACTCATTAGTTGGAAAAAAATTCGCAAAGCAGTGACACCACATTGGGCTTTGTATGCAGTAGAGGGTTAAAAATTAAAAAAAAAGGTTAGTTTTGTTATTAAAACAAAATCTACAAATTAAAAGAAATTTAAATTAAAAAAGAAAGAATAAATAAAATAAGCTTCTAAAATTAAAAAAAAAAATAAATAAAATTTTTTTTTAAATCTTTGAAGAATAAAAGTTTAAAATTCAGAGAAAATTTTACGAAAATTGATTTGAAAAAGAAAAAAAAATCAAACGAGGTCCTAAAAATTAAAAGCAATTAAAAATGTTCTTTTTGAAAGAGTAACATTTACAAATTAAAAGGAAATGAAATAAAGAAAAAATATATAAAATTAAAAAAGAAAATAAAAAAGAAAGAAATGAAATTAAAATACTAATTTTTTCAAGCAATAAAATCTAACTACTAAATTAAGAAAAAAAAACATGTAGAATAAAACAAAAAACCAACATTCCACTGCGCGAAACTTGAACTCGGATCTCTCGAATGGCACGCTGTGCATTGCTCACCCGGCTGTTGGATCGAAGCGCACTAAATTATGTATATAACGGGTGATTTTTTTGAGGTTAGGATTTTCATGCAT
>NW_016171846.1:0-13854 GCF_001687245.7 Rhagoletis zephyria
AAAAAAAAAATTACCAGAACCTCCCCCCTCCCCCCACGAAAAAAAATCCTGGCTACGGCCCTGCTCGGCACGATCACATATAGCCGAAAATGCTAGATTTTCTGGAGCTTGTGGCTTAAAACTGATCCCTGGGGGATGTTGTGGGTTTTTGTTGATTTATTATCTCCCTAAATATTTATTTATGGATTTCACTGCCTATATCTATGTGTGTATGTACCTATAACTATTTAGTATACTATAAGTAACATATATAGACACTTGAGACAAAAAAAATCTCTTACATTCACACTTTGATATTTGCATTTAGATACAAACAAAAGTAAACGTAAATTAGTCCAACGTGCCTTCCGCCAGTCCAATTTTACCTTTGTCGAGACATTTCGTCTTTTCTTTTTGCTTCGTGCAACGCCCACAAAATGTTAAGCCACGATTCAGAACGGCCTCAAAAGACACTTCATTTGACTAACCAACCGCGAAAATAACAATAATTTGCCATTTGTTGCAAATAAATATCTTGCCACTTAACTGCCACCAGACACGCCAACTAATGGTAATATGTACAATGCAAATACAATACATTACAAAGTACGTGTTGCACGTTCATCGCGCACATACGTACCTTGCTACATGCTAAGTCACTTGAAGTTTTCCAAAAATGGTGCAAACGAAGGCTTCAGAGTGGCAATAATGTCCAAAAAAGTTCGCAATTAGTACGCGTGTCGTGTTCACTGTCGTACGATCTCACTCCAGTTTATTGTCTTACCATCCAGTTGTCCATTGCCCATTTAGATAGTGAAATGTGCATGTATTTATCTGACCAAATGAATAGTCAATTGTAATATGTTTTTAGATATTTTCGAGCAAGTATTTGCTGATCAGTTTTGTGTATTTTCATCATCGCTATCGATGGTATATTTTATTTGGTTCTTTGAAATCTTTTCTTTGGACCGAGGCTAAAAAAAAACATCGATGCTTCTCTGACTCCCTTGGAGACGGGTTCTTCTGCACTTGGTCCTTCCATTTAGCTCGCGAGTACCCTTGCTTTTCTTGTCCGTCCATACGCGCCGATTTGAAGGGTTTTTTAACCGGAACATAATCCTCCATATGTGCGTCCTTTCTAAGGCAGTGCAGAAAGCGTTTAGTTCATACTTTCATGTTGCGTCATTTTTCTCTTGTCGTAGAGGGCTGTGAATTTCAATTACCTACCGAGCACAAGTAGCAGCTGCTGGCAAAAGGTATTCTTCCTTTCCGATTTGGCTTCAGTATAGGTAATGTTAGGAAAGCTTATAGCGCTTTGTCTTGTGAATTGCGCAGAGTACAATGAGACTCTAATCTCCAGGCATACATTCATCAGTTGAATTGCGCTTAGCAGCTTAGCTCTTCACGCCAGCTTAGAACAACTCATCCGGTATTCCGTTGGCTTCAGAGTGTTTTGTTGCTCTTATATTTACCTCATCATTGGTATTTTGGTCGATTATATACGCCTAATCATCGCCCCCATACCTTGGACTGGGTGTATGTTACCAGGTGTTCTTCCTCGGAGTTGCTGCAATAGCGCACATAGTGTGGAAGAGAGAAGTGATCTTGGATTTTCTTAAACTTATGTTGGCGTAAAAAAATACAAAAATTAAATAAAATGTCTTAAAAATCCCTCATATTAATATGATAAGTGGCTTTCTCTGGCCATTTCTGGATGCCATGAACAAAATATTTATTCACTTTTAGAGCTTTGACAGAAAGTAAAGGGATTATTGTCATCTCCGCCTTATTTATACCGATATATCGCACACCGTCTTGAAAAGAGTCACAACTCAAAATTTGGCATTTTTGAAATTATGCGCTAAACATGTACACAGAGCTTTTATTTACCTTTCAGCAAAAGCTGGAAAAATTTTTTGTTATAATTTGTTTAAAAAAACCTAAGGTAAAGAGGCCCTTCCCCATATGTATATGATTAGCATGTGCTATGAAATAGCTTTTCGCACATTCTGACGAACGTATTATTTTGAGTTGTGACTCTTTTGAAGACGGTGTGCGATATGTAGATTATGTTGGCGGGATTTGTACACGCCATACATAGACGAGCTATTTCGTCTATTGTGGGTGGATTCTTTGGCAACCGAGCTACAAGAGAGCACTTCGTAGAATAACGAAATACATGCTAAGCAACAACACAAATCGCATAGTGCTTGCACTGGTGTTGTTAATTTAAAAACTGCTCTATTGTGAATTGTTAATGAGAAAGTACTTAGGAAAACTTTAGTTTCCATACTCGTAATTTAAAATATAGATCTACACTAGGGTGGGTCAAATCGTTCGGACGATAGTTCTTCGACAACTCGCATGGTATTTTCGGTTTCTTTAGATAATTCTTAGCGAAAATGTTGATGAAAGTATAAGTTGGAAATGAGTTTCTAGCCTGCGCATTAAAAAAAAAAAGAATTATATTTCACAAAATTTTATTTTTCCGGTCTATGCCAGTTTTAAAAAGTGTTTACTTTTTTTGCAACTAATGGATACAAAATGCCTCTATTTTATTACAATGCGAAAATACACTCCGCACCATATATTGAAAAGTTTTAACAATTTATTTATTTTTTATTCAATTTTTTATTTTTCTTTTTTTTTGTAAAGATATAACTAGTATACCCTTTATTGAAAATCGTATAAGTAAAAGTTTCAAACTTTGTGAATTTGTGAATTTCTTAGAAAGATTTTGAGTATACATTTTTATAGTCCATTCAATTTTAGTAAAATGAGGTACAAAAAAAATAAATAAAAGTAAGGTGAAAAAATTCAATATCGCTGAAGATAATTTTTTCATTAAAAAATGCGCAGGCTCGAAACTCAAAAGTCACTTTCCCGGAAACCAAGTACAAAGGTTGACCCAAAGACGTTTAATGCATTTATATATACCAGAACATTTATTGATGTCGTCGCATTGAACTCTATCAGTATTATGGCTGCTTAACTATATGTGTGGAAGTTAGTTGATTTACTGTGAGTATTAGTATCGTTTATAAGCTTCACCGCTTACCTTACCGCTGTAACTTTAGCTTGGAAGATTTGGCAGCACAATGACTGTTTAATTCCTAATTCCTAGTTTCTCCTAAGCCATTTGCGAACACTCCAGCGCTACTCTCTACAATCTGCACACCCTTATGCGATCCATCCTCCTTCATCGAACATTCCCGAAATTCAGATGTTATATAAAGCCGTTTAAATTGAAAGTGTTATAAGTCACTTCCCACCTTTCGTGCTCAAATGATCGGTTACTTGTATCTGAACGCGCCGGTTATTCGGTCAACTGCACCAACCAAAGGGAAAAGGTTTTATTATTAGTCTATGAAGATAGAACGATTTACAGATACATTCAAGTACCAGTAACTGGCCACAATTGGTATGAAGTGACGTATGCCACTTTCAAAATAAATGGCTCATATGTATGTATTCGAAAGCGTGGTTTTTTAATTGTATGTTATGCTGGTCTTTCCCGCTGGAAAGCTTGGCAGAAAGTCAGTATCATATCTCGCCGAACGAAACGACTCGCTTTACGCTTAAACAGCGTCGGGAAATAAATCAAACTCAGGGTTGCCGTTTGGGGCTTTTCCTACCAAAATTTGTTAGTTTTTTCTCGTTGGTAGGATGGTAGGACGCTTAAAATTTTGGTAGACTTCTTTGGTCATAAAGCAGTGTGTCACTTTGTCAGCACTGCGACTAGGCTTGCCAAATTGGGACAATATCAGTTTTACCATCATTTTGTTTCTGGGATGGGTCAAACTGTTTGCCAAATACCTTAAAAACTCGCTGCTTGCTGGTATAGGCAAAATTTTACCAACTACATTCAGCAAGTCTCTGAGCTCCGTATAAAAAGTTATATAAACTGCGTATCTAAAGGGATTTCAAGTGATTGATTTGATGGATGTAAAGACAGGTTTCTAAATCAGTTATTTTCCCTTGAAATGCAGTTGCGAATCGATAATAGCTTCAACAATGACAAGGTTGTTAAATTATTTTCAATGGCACTAGAAGAGTGATTCAAATGCGTAGTACAAAACTTATTGTTAGTCCATTAAATCAAGTGATCTCAGAGTTTTTAACCGCACCTCGAAGAAATTAGTAGCGAACCCACAGAGCGCAGATTTCGCCCCAAGGCCAGAGGCGCCTAGATACGGTTTTCGGTTTTTCGAAATATACTGTGTGGAAGTCAAACAGACCTCGGATTCGGATTCAGCGGGTCGAAATACATGTCAATAGGTGGGTTTGGTTAAAAGCATATACCAATTTTTTTTTGGTTTACTACATGTTTCTAAATAATAGCAATTATTCTGATCTTTTTGTTTACCTTAAGTATAAAAACCAGAAAAAGTAAATGTATTTAAGCCGTTTTCTTGACTAAAAGAAGTGGTAGCAAAGAAGCCATGTTAGTAGGTTTTGGAACCAGTTCTTGATAGGAAAGAAAGTTTTACAGTGGTAACCCTGTTCAAACTAAATGGTCAACGATTTTGCTCAAAAGATCATATTTTCTGACGAAGCGCATCCTCATCTTGGGGACTATGTTAGCAAGCAAAACTGCCGCATTCAGTTATCGAAAAATCCGCACGCGATCATCGAGAAACAAATGCATCCTCAGAAAGTGATAGTTTGGTGCGGATTTCGGAACGGTGGCATCATTGGGCAATTTTTCTTTGGAAATGTTACTGGGAATGCCATTTCGGTCAAGGGTGAGCGCTACAGATGTATAATAAACGATTTTTTGTGGGCAAAAATTTAAGACATAGACTTGAACGATACTCGGTCTCAGCAGCATAGCGCACCATATCACACAATCGATCTTTTGCGCGCCATGCTCGGTAATCGCGTTATCAGCCGTCTCGGCGATATCAATTGGCCATCTCGCAGCTGCGATCTGACGCCGTTAGTGTCTATTCTCTGCCGTGCCGTGAAGCACCGATGTTATGCTACTAGTCTATTAACGACTCAGGCCCTTAAGGCGAATATCAGACGAATGGCTTGGCTGAAATAGAGCCAGTAACCGTAACCAAGGTCTGGGAAAACTGGCTTAGCAAGATTGTGCGCTACTGTAAAGCCAGATGAGGTGGTCGCTTGAATGAGATCATATTCCATAAATAATGGGAATGTTCGCTCTTTGGAATAAATTGAGTCTTGTTCATTTAGTGCATTGAAATTAGCAAATCTCTGGTCCATAAATCATATTGACTATTTTTGAGTAGGTTAAAGAGATGTTAGAAATAGATTTGCGGGTATCAGGGGGGTTGTTGAATCACCGCCATTTTGCAAAGAAGGGTGTAAACGTCTTTCGCCATTTACATCGATACCGTTAATTTATTTGAAAGAACTCAAGAGTAATCTATTAATGGCCTTAAAAATACCGCGTAAAAATATGGCGTGCGAAAAGATCGCCTAAAAAAGGAGCAGGTGTAAATTATTTAAACTGCGGATAGGGGTATCGATTCCCGATAGTATACATACTTTTAAAGCAGAAAAAAACAAAAAGTTTGTAGGAGTGAATATGTAAATATGGTGAGGTGTAACCCTGGCATCATTCGTCATTTAGTCAAGACACACATGTATGTTGCAGATCCAATTTCCCTGCAGGGAAATTGCTATTTCTTACCGTGTGCGCACCATTCCGCCATCATAAGGTACGTTTACATTATAGGGCGTGCCACCATCACCACTAACACCATGGTGGACCTTGTCGTCACTTGGCGCCTAAACATGCGCGCAAATGTCAAAGTGTCATTGTTGTAAGTAGGTACTGTTTAGCCTCGCTCGCTCACATCACCAACTGCGACCAGCTAACCCGCTACCCTCAGTAGTGGATTAAAGCATTTCGTGTTTTGAACTTTTCACTGCCTAACGATTTTTATTAGAAACCACTAAACTTGGCTGCTGCATTGCCTTTAGCTGTCCGTTCAAAAATATTTAATATCAATATTTAAAAGATATTCGCTCGCTCCTTAAGCCCAGCTTCTTGCTACGACTGCATACTTGTCGCGTTCGCTTGGGACACTTCATGCTATGTATGTAGATACATATGTAGTAAGTACATGTGGCATGACCACTTTGCGGCTTTGCTGTCTGCGACTTTTATGTACATATTTATGACACTTTTTGATGGCGTGTTGCATGGAGTTTCTATATTTGAGTCGGTGTTAGTGGTTTGTATTTGTGTGACGTGACGTGACATTTCTCCCAGTTAGGTTCATTAGTGCGCAACGCCAATACAAATGCTTTATAAAAAAAAAAACTAATAAAGTGATGTAAATATAGGTTCGCTTTCCATTTCGATGTTATATTCGTGTTGAAAAGTGAAAATGTCCATAAAATACAGCTCCCACTGTGGCTCTCAACTACCTTTTTCTTTCGTTACTACGTTGTGTATTTAGTAAGTGCGTTGTGTGTGTCATAGCATCTTATTCATTTGCGTTTTCATTGCTTTTTTTTTCTTCGTTTAATATGGACCGCTGTAGGTGAATGCACACTCCTAAATTTAGCTTATTTGGTTGCATTCGCAGTTGTAACGCACAATTATTGCCACCAGCTGCCTTATTTTGAATTGCCATTATTGGCAACCCGCGTTCATCATTGACTTTTATTGGCAATTGTTGTTGTGGCCCATATAGGGGCTATTAGTTGTCACTCATGTTGGCGCGTGAGAAATGCAAAGTACACGTTTGTAAATATCGTAATTAGTAGGAGTGAACTGACATGTCTACATATAAAATTGGCAAATGTTTTGCACACAAACTAACTAAATACATATAAACATATATTTTACACAATCCAAAGTAGTTTCTAGTATTTTTTGGCACCATGTACGGAACAATGGATACAGGGACATCAGCGGGGCTTCGATAGGATTTGAGCGTTCTTCTGGGTGTGCAATTACAATAAGAAACAGTTCTTAATTCCGGCCTTTATATCCTCTTCTGGGCAGTAAAATATACGCAGCTTTGCGTCACTGGAAAAATGGAAACAGCTTGTATGGAGCCCCTAAGGCTATTCGGTTTAAGCAGGCGTTTGTCTTCGATCAAGAGACACTCTGAAATCCACCACCCCATTAAATAAATATAAAAAAATCAAATATCTAGATGCCCTTTATGGAAGGTGTCTCTTTCTAACTGCTCGATATCCTTCATAAATATATGGCTGGCATCTCCGCAGTACAAAGGATACAATATTTGAAGCATGGCTGTAAGGAAGAAGCAGCAATAATTTGCAGCTGCCACGAGACGACGCACACATTTCGTGCAAGATTTGAGACTATGCAGAGACTGCAACACTCTGTCTCCAGCTTCACTTCCGCCTATAACTATTACGATCTAATAGGTATCAAAGAGCAAGATTTAGTGAACAAAATTGGCCTGCGTTTATGCCCAAAATATAGTACATTTAAGAAGAAGAATGTTTGCTCCACGTCCTTTGTGGGAGGATATATACTAGGGATTGGAAATAGATCAGCGTGTAATTTGTGTCGAAGACCGACGAAAGTTCTCACATCCCTCCCAAGCAAGCAGTATCTCGTTGCTTTTACCTAAAACCTTGGAAACGCTTACTGTTGATCCCCATATCAGAAATAGGTTTCAACGATTTCCCCTGACGGAAGCTCGATATCCGCACATCAAGTATAGGTCGGTCTTTCGTGAAGTTCATCATTTTTATATCCCTAAGTAAGCAATTACAGACTTACCTGTAACCGGGGAGTGGGAAAGTACGGTAGTGCCACCATCTAGCGTAGGATAAACAGTGGCAAGCACGGAGTGGCTGACCACAGCCATCCTGGCTCTTCAAATCACATTTAACATAGCGCACGTCGACATTGTGGCTAAGCCTGCTGCGGTAAGGGCTGTGGCCAGACTGAGAGCACTTAACTTACTCAAGATTTAGACACTTATTAGAGTATTATTTATGGTTCTAGCTTTATCCCTGATAACATTGAAACGCAATTTAGTTTTATTGAACAAATTTTAAGTTATTTAATTTACATATTTTTTTCAAGTTTTTAATAAAAAGGTATCCATTGACACTGATGCTAACACGATGTTATGAAATAGGTCACTAGCAACACACATATACAAGCAACCTTGACTTTTCTCACGCTTCAACTGCTATAGACTTGCTATTAACCATTCGCTTTGAAATAAATTGCACACGCCAAATACATGCTTACATACGTATGTACATTAGGGTGGTCCAAAAATGGTAAAGATTTTTTTTATTGGTCGCCCCATTGCATTTTTCGCGATTTTTGTAGGTTTTTGGCGGAGCTATAAATTATAGTTGCGACGAAAAAATTGTTAAATGAACATTTGGATATTATTACCGGGAGTCTCCTGCAGGTAAACAGAGTTTTCAGGGAGAAAAATATTCACATTTTACTAATCTACACCATTTCTACGAAAAGTTGATTTTTTCCCATATAAAATACATGGAAAACTTTGGGCGCTTTGACCGACCTATAAATATTTTTTGATTTCAAAATTAAAAAATAAGGGTATATTTTTTTCGTTATAGAAAAATCCTAGGGTGTGAGAGCATAAAAATTCCGACATTACTCTTTCATATGCATTTTTGGACCACCCTATAATGTACATTCTATGTAAGTGCCACACGCAATATGTCAAAAGTTCGTTTGCCGCAGTAGATATACTGAAAACACTACATCACATCATCAAACATTCAATAAAAATTACAACTCTGTCGATGTTCCTTAACTTTGGGCGGCTCTTCGGGTGCTGACAGATGAGTAGGTACGTGGCAAATTGACCCACAAATGCTCCAAAGTTTCGTGCAACACGAAATACCGAAGTATATAACATATTTTCAATCCATGCAACATATGATTCGCTTCTGCTCAGCCATCTGCAAGCTAATGCCGTCGAATGTATGTATGTATGTCGAAGGTACTGAGCTTAACTGTACGGTTCTCGTCCAGTCGATGTGCTTGTTCGTGTTGCATGCAACATTGAGTTATTGATTGCCCAGTTGGCAGATTTACTTAGATGGCTTTGATGCAACACGAGCGTTAGATTATACGTTGCAAAGCCCTTGAGCTGTGTTATTAGCGCGATGTGAATATGAGTATTCACTTGCCTTGCTTAGCCAATACATATTACCGAGGTTAAGACCATGAAACGTGAGTGTCGTGATATATGTATTTTTATATGTGATTTTTGATTTAAATGGGCATGAAAGTTTGTCGAATATCTATTTTGGCTAACAGTTAAAATTTGTTTAACTGAAAGCGATTAGCATAGCCCTGGACAGCTTGTGTGGAGTACACTTGCAATAATTTCATACATACTATGCATATGTATAAAGCACATAAAAATATACATACATTCCCCATTTTATGCCAATACACAAAATTCATATTGACGGTCACATCAAAATACACATGTATGTACATATAAAACGCTTTCACCCTCGACATAAAAAACGCTCCCAACACTGTAAATTGGTAGAAAATTCTGGTGGCATTAGAACCATTTTCAGTTCCTCTAGTATAGCACCGTAAAATGTAATACTAGTGGGGTTCCACGAGCCTCGGTACTGGGACCGTTTCTTGTTGAATACTTCACTGTTGCAAGCTGCTATTTGCGCTAAAAGTTCGCTTCATATTTACATATTTTTTGAAATAACATTCAGCAATGTTCTCTCATTTAGTGCCAAATATTTAAAAGTGTATTGCCCCTCAAGTATATCATATGTACATATGTAAAGTTAAAAGGGTGTTTACTTCTCCTGGATAATTTAAAATTTCTCAAATAGGGTTTTTGCATTGATTGCATCCATTGCTTTTATTTCTGATCATACAACTTTTGCAATTTTCTTCCGGAAATTAAAACACAACAGAAAAGGCTTGGGCCGCCCTAATTCGTGCACACAACGCCACCTCCTCTCTTGGTGATGGGGAAAATACACTCCGGTTCCAACCTTCGAGCAGCTGAAACATTCGCCCAACCAGCCCTTCGTATCCGGCTTTGAACCGCCGAGTCGGAATTCAGTTCTGCTTGTTGTTCTTAAGTCACTTTTGCTACTGTTCTCAACTCGTATTGGCTCAGTGGACAGACGTGAACCTTGTCCATGTACACTATTTTGGCTCCTTCATCAAACCACCTACGTCGCAATTGATCTTACCACATTCTCAAGTGTAAGAGGCCCTGAGTGGCTTCCATAATAGCGTTTACCTCTGCCTGAAAAACGCTACAGTGGTTCACTAAACCAAGCCTGAGGTTT
The DNA here is from genome assembly GCF_001687245.7 of Rhagoletis zephyria. Classification (NCBI taxonomy): domain Eukaryota; kingdom Metazoa; phylum Arthropoda; class Insecta; order Diptera; family Tephritidae; genus Rhagoletis; species Rhagoletis zephyria. The sequence goes on from NW_016171846.1 coordinate 10,267, forward strand.
ATTGCGAGTTTGCGCTGGCTACTCCTTCGTTTAACTTGCAACCATTTGTATTTACGACGGCGCTGGACCCAGCTCTGTGGCACATTTCCATTTGTGCTGATCTGGGATTCGTTTAGAAAACTTCTTGTTTGAGCAGAGTAGAGGAGTAGTATTCTCTAGTTTTCGTAGATTATTCGGAAGAGTTTCCAGAACCTTAACGTCTCGAACCTTAGCCCTCTGCAAGCCTGACCGCACTAAAACCAGCCAGGAATGTAGCACAGAGTTCCACCAGTGTAATTAATTCCAGAGATTCCGTGACAAGCATGGTAGCCGTCCGCTGTACCCACCCCATCTTTGCGGGCAGAGTCTTGTTAAGCGCCGGCATCTAGACGGTAATCCCGTAGAAAAGTTGGGTCTTATCACAGCTGCGTAAATCCAGTGTACTATATGCGGGTTTCTTCCCCATTTTTCGCATACATATATACGTCTTTCAGGCGCACATGGCGGTAGTCGCTTTCCTAAAACGGTCTTCATTTTTAGCTTGCGATCGAATTTCCTGTCTAGAAAAAATGCAAGGTACTTGACCTCGCTTGAGATAGTGAGTTCTACCCCGCTTAATTAGGGTGTTATGAATGAAGGAATTTTACTTACATATTTTCTTTTGAAGACTACCATCTCGGTCTTGGCATATTCTGTAGACCTATGTTAACAAGGCTGGGGGATTTTTTTAACAACTCGTATATTTTAACCTGCTGACGCAATTGCTAAGTTGTCAGCATACTTTAGATTCTCTAAATAGTAGAGGGGAGCATACACCTCCTTGAGTAGTGCTTCTGGTCACATGTTTGGTTAGGCACCCGTCCCTTAACTCTGAAAGAATAGCTCTCTTTTCAAGAAATAGACCAACAAAATCCATCAGCACCTTAAAGAGAGACTTAATAACAGATTCAATAAGAATATTATTGAAGGCTCCGTCGATATCCAGGAAAGCTTCTAGTGTGCTCTCCTTGATAGCCAATCCTTTTTCAATCTCTGTTACGATTTCTTAGAGTTTTTTGTGTCTATGAAACGATCTCTGACAAAATATGGCCAGCAGTTTATACTGCGAACTTTGCTTAGTGGGTTTGCTCCGGCTTTGCGCGCCGGAGTTGCGAGTGTAAGTCCTAGGGGACTCCGATGAGGAGTTGTGGTGATCTCATTAAAAACGACCTCAAACTCAATAAAATTGTAGAATGTAATAGTTTTGTACACCCAGAATAACAAAAACGAATACATTACCTTAATACATAATTTACAAGGCATTTTATTTTTTCTGATCAAAGTTGATCTTCCCATGGTCACTTGTTTTTGTATGTAGGTAAATATGTACTGACATAAGTGCCAGCAATATTAGTGTATTGCAATGGAAATAATAGTATATTTGTGATAAATTTAATGATGGATTACATTTGCCGTTCTAAAGTAATTGATTCCATGTGACAAGTCGTTATCCATACATTGGCGATTACATCCCAAAGAGTGTAAGGGAAATAATTTAAAATTGTCTTAATTATACACTTATACATTTGCCTAAGTATCATTCACTACGTATTTTTTATTTCCAATCTTTCAAGATGCATATGTACGTATGTGTTGCAATTGCAAAATGCATGAATGGCCGCATTATTTCTGCTAAGACCAACAACCCATGTTCCATGACCTTCTCAACATTTACTACCACAGAGTGGCGTTCAATTGCATTCCAACCTTCACAGACAGTAATAAATCAATCAGTTTTTGTTTTTGTCTTTTATTTCTATTTTTAATTAATGCTTCCGCATTCATAACTGCGTAGCGAATGCGGCGACACCCGCTGTTCTTACAAGCGTCAATGGCTTGCTGTTGAACAGCAAATGGTCCCAGTAGTGGACACTATTGCAACAGAAGCAACATGCAACGGCATTTCTGATTATCATGCATCCAAAGTAATACTACGAGTATGTATCAACTCATCTGTATACAAATGTATACACTAATATGTACTTAAACGGACTTCAAATACTATGTCGGTAATTTCGTGTAGTCGACTACTAAAAAAGCTAACTTTTGGCTCACTTATTAGGGCTAGCTTTTAACTGCTTGTAAATTGCTAAAGGAATTCGAGGGGAATCGCCCAAGCTAGTGGCGTGTGCAGACAACATAGCCATAGTAGTAACAGGGAAGTACCTAAACAATATCGGTAATGTAATGAGTAGCGCCTTGAAAGTCATTGACCAAAGGGCATCTCGAGCTAGGCTAGGGGTTAACGCAGACAAAATAGACCTTATACTCTTCAGAAGAAAATATAAGGTGCCAGTGTAGAGACCCCCCCCGCCTAGGTAGCATCGAGCTGTTGAGGAAGGGGTGAAGAAGGCCAGTAACGCCCTTTATGCATGTAAAAGAATGCTGGCAGTCACTTGGGGTTAACCACCTGCTCTGATGCATTGGTGTTACATAAAAAGAGTCAGACCAATACTGCCCTATGGCGATTTGGTGGTCATCATATCTTGGGCCAATGGAGAAGGTTCAACGCTTTTTGTTTTGAAATAAGATCGTATGGCTTTATTTCTGATATGTAAAGCTTTTGCTTAAGGCTTTATATCACTTTCGCCATGGAAATAAAGCCATATGGCCTTATTTCTTCATGCGAAGTGAAATAAAGCCATATGGCGTGATTTCCTATCGCACGGTATCGCCAAAGAGATACCATCGCTTTTAATTGTTGAGTGCGAGGCCATCTCAAAAGGTTTTAAGACCTAATATGGCCGAAGTTTTAGTGTAATCTTCCGTCCCGGAAAAGCTTTTCAGAATTTTCTAGGACTTTGGACTTAGAGGAATTATTGCCAAGGCTGGAGATTCCAATTGGTATTTTAGGTATCAGTATATACGCACTTCAATACATATCCACCTATAAAGTCAGCCCTACTTATTTGAGGCCTATAAATTTGCCAACGCCTTCCCATTTTGCTTTGTAAACTTATATTCTTAGCTGAGGGTCTCTCGAATGGCAATGAACTGCGACGATCCACAAACGACGAGAACATGACCACCATCGCACAGTGGCTCAAAACTGGCATTTAGAGGTATATTCTGCACGTTACCGAAGATTTTGTAACCGGAAAATTTTATTACCAAAAAATGTTACCAGTTCTTGTCACCGCGATTCTAGGAACGTTGGTAATGCAGTTAAAATATTCAGCAATTCAGCTATGAAGAATTGTGCAAATTCTGGCATTGCATATTTCACGGGGCAATACTTTGTTACCAGCTTATGAGATGGTAACAAAATTTACCGGTTACAAACTTTTTATTACCAGCGCAGAATAGACCTGTTAGTGTTCACAATTCACCGGAGCCTCCATTTTTCACTCTGTTTGATTAACTTTTTTTCTTGAAAGCTAATACAATTTGCAAGAGACCAGTTGAGCCCGATTTTTGAATGTTTGTTTGTTTGTATTAAATTTTTTAGTGCAAAGTGCAGAAAAAGTGTCAATTTTGAAGAAAATCGATTCCCTGTTCCTGTTAACCACTGTGCATCGGTCGTACAGAAAAGTGGCGCCAGCTACGCGCCTCACATGTCGCATTCGGACT
>NW_016171848.1:0-1224 GCF_001687245.7 Rhagoletis zephyria
CTACCTTGGGCCTGTTGCGCCTGACGCAGTTGCTGTTGCAGCCTGATGGAAGGTGGCTGCGATATGGGCGTTGTTGTCTGCGCCGGCGGAGCACTACAGCAAGGGGCGCTGTAGTTTGTAGTCCATTCGCGAGTGGTGCGTAGACCAGAACATAGCCGGNCTGTTGCTCAGGGGAGCTTCTAGGGGCCGTGCAGGCTCTTCGGGTGCTAGGTCGCACCCGTGCATTACGCGAGTGGGTAGCCGTGGAGGCTGATTGTGCCATTTGGCTTGAGCAACAGGGAGCCACAAAGTTTGTGGTCCACTCCCGGTGAGACCTAAGGCCAGAGCAGGTTCTTAGGTGACTCCACCCGTTGCAGGAGTTGCACCTAACCGAAGTGGAGTTCGGGTGGAGTCGATTCTGGCAAACACAGCAGAAGTAAATTTCAGGTCCGGGGTTGGGCTCTACGCCTGCCCGGAGAAGAAGGATGCGGAGCAATCCGGCTGCAAGGTATTGCTCCATGGACGGATAATGATTAATGGGTATCGCCGATCTAGACGGGGTTAGATCGCCGAAACAACAGCCCTTGGTCGGGTGAAACCCGAGTCATTCCGGTACGTAGAACCGGCTGTCGTGGGAATGACTCACACTTAAGTCTTTTTACATGCTTGGTGAGGTCTATTTTGGAATACGCGTGCATTATTTGGGACTCAGATTTTGTCACTCACTCTGACCGCATAGAAAGAGTTCAGAGGCGTTTTACTAAATTTGCCCTTCGACGCATGTTTTCCTATGAATCTTGCCATCTTACGAACTGAGATGCAGAATACTGAATTTACAATACCTTGCTAATAGGTGAAACATTTTTAGTATTCTTTTCATCAAGGATATATGCGATAACAAAATCGATTCCCCAGAACTACTTTCGTTTCTGCCTTTTTATGCGCCGGAGGCTTCAAAGAGAAAAACACATTTTTTACGTACCAACGCGTAAAACGAAATTTGCTAACAATGAGCCCATTCGCAGATCCATTTGCCTATGTAACTCCATTTGTAATTATGTCGACCTTTACTCATGTAGAGAACGTTTTAAAATTAATATCAATGATTATTTTATTTTCAAATAATTTACACATATGTTGTTGTTATCCCGTGTGTATAAATATTATGACTTTTTTTAACCGACTTCCAAAAAAGGAGGAGGTTATCAGTTCGTCGGAATATTTTTTTTTTTTTTTTTTTTTTTT
>NW_016171848.1:1239-4250 GCF_001687245.7 Rhagoletis zephyria
TTTTTTTTTTTTTTTTTTTTTTATGTATGTTACCGCATAACTTTGGACCACGTCAATTCTTTTTGCATCGGAAAGGTAGTGTCTCAGAGGTGGTCCCATACTAATCTGGTTAAGATCCGATGAGCGGATCATGAGATATATATATATATATATATTTTTTTTATATGAGGGTTGAAGTCGGTTTTTTTTTTTTTAAAATTACTAGTTGTATAACGTGTCATTTTTTTCCTGCTTATCTGTGAGGACAGTGTCCGGTAGATAATTAAACAAATAAACAAATAAAAAAAACGTTAACGCCCAGTATTTTATTTATTTATTTATGCAGCAACATTGTTAGGGACAAAAAAAATCCACTGGATAGCAGACGCTATGAAGAACTTTCTAACATCTCATTATTTCTGTCTGATTTCTACCAAAAAAGACGATTTCCATATTACATAAAAAATACTTTTACTTAAGAAATTTATATATATGTACTATTTTATATTTCAACTGGTTTTAGAGTAATGAACCTGGATAATATGAAGGCTACCAAAATAGTAGCACAAACAAAACAAAAGGCGAACATGTAAAACGACTCTTCGGTGAAAATATCCGTAAAAGCTGGTATATCCTGGTATATCTGCTCAATCACAGCTAATGTGCCCTTGTGTTTTTTCACCATTTTGTAAATTTTATCAAATGCAATTACTTCCTTTTGGAGCCTTTCTTGCCACCTGCAGCTAGTTTTTGTTTTTCAGCTTTAGTAGCTAGCTTCGACGTGATTTCCTCAACAGGTGCCAGTGCCGATACGTGCTTGTTAAGTAGCTGTAATAGTTCAAGCGTTGTAAGATTTTCACTGATAAACCGAATTTCTTTCACTTGCACCTTTTCTGCAAACAAGAGTATGTAAAACCTCCGGTTAATTTTTTTTTTAAGTCGAAATACACATATTTACATGCATACATATGTATGTATGTAATAAAGAATTGGCGAACATACCTTGTGCAGAGTCGATTAAAGAAAATTTCACCTGCGCTGGCTGACGGTTGCAAACAACGTCTGTTTTTAAGACGCAATTTGGATTTGTGAGAGATATTTTAGGTGCTGACAACAGCGATAAAAAATCCCTACATTAAAAGAAATATTTGGTTAACTATCCAGGACAATCAATCAATAAAATATACATTGAATTATCATATACATATATACATGCATGTTGTGTCTATTTATATGATGCAACTACATGACAGCATTGTTTCGCACTAATTAAATACATATGGTACACATATTTTAATAGGTATCACGAACTGCTATCTAAAATAGGAAAAACAAAGGCATCAAACTGACGCCGACACCGACAAAGATGTCCACGGAGCGTGAGCTTGCTCCGGGAGGACCATCGCAGCTCCACTCCTTACCTGTCCCTTACCCGGATTTGGGCGCTACACTGCAACTCAACACAGCGGTGCGAATAATTGGCAAGGTATATGGTAAGTAAATTTATATTATATTCTGAATAATTTGTAAATGTTTGCTAATTGCCTTGACAATCTTGATTGTTCACACAGTTGAGAATGTGCATGAAGAAACCAAAATTTCACTCGCTTGTTATAAAAATGTTTGAGATTATCCTTCTTACTGCGCATGCTACAACATCCAAGGGCTTTTCATTTTGACATAGTGGTCACTACCATATCGACCGCTTTTCTTGTACAATGTGCATGTATGTATATTACTTTTTACGTTATTCCTACCTTGCGGGTCTCACATTTTCAGCGAAGGGATCAAACGTAACAGTTATTCTTTTTACACCTTTTAAGTTGACACTTTTTAATTGCTTGCTTATTGCTGCAATTAAGCCATTAGACCGTTTTAAAGCTCCACTAAAGTGTATGGACATGCTGTATTTAACTAAAAAAATACGATTTGCTTTTATTCCTGCTTTGACTTGTTATGTACTTTATTGCGAATCGGTTTGACATTCGAGCACATGCAGAAAGTTGCAGTTGCAAAGCTAATTTACGTTCTCTGAAGATACCAGAGAAGCAGTGTTGCCATCAATCTTAAAAAAAATATCCAGAAATGGTATAATTTCAAACTAATGCACCGTTTTTGCTGCATTTAAAATACAACATTTAGCACTTTCGAACATATGTTTTCGAAGAGCGTTCATGCTATCGCATTTAGCTTGTTCAGATCCGTATCTATTACGATCAATTCTCACGCAGAAGATAATGTGCAAAAACCCTACTGAAAAGGAAAAAATAAATTTTAAACCAAAAATTCNATAGCATGAACGCTCTTCGAAAACATATGTTCGAAAGTGCTAAATGTTGCATTTTAAATGCAGCAAAAACGCTGCATAATGCACCTNGCACATGCAGAAAGTTGCAGTTGCAAAGCTAATTTACGTTCTCTGAAGATACCAGAGAAGCAGTGTTGCCATCAATCTTAAAAAAAATATCCAGAAATGGTATAATTTCAAACTAATGCACCGTTTTTGCTGCATTTAAAATACAACATTTAGCACTTTCGAACATATGTTTTCGAAGAGCGTTCATGCTATCGCATTTAGCTTGTTCAGATCCGTATCTATTACGATCAATTCTCACGCAGAAGATAATGTGCAAAAACCCTACTGAAAAGGAAAAAATAAATTTTAAACCAAAAATTCAATACAAAAACTTGTATTGTTTAACCATAACCGAACATTTGTTTGTGTATATATTCATTTGTCGGTGTTCTCAATTAAAATTTCATCACGTAATTAGGAAACAAAACACACAGAGTTGATCAAAAATGTATCCATATTTCTGTCAGCTAACTTTTCTTTATCCAAATAATGTAAAATAATAAATGAAATTTCGTTCGGCGATCACTGAAACGCAGCTAGCAACTGTATACCCGAAAAAGCAATACTGCCACTTTTTCTCCTNTTCGGCGATCACTGAAACGCAGCTAGCAACTGTATACTCGAAAAAGCAATACTGCCACTTTTTCTCCTTAATGCCTTGACGAATCGTGGAAAT
>NW_016171848.1:4382-4933 GCF_001687245.7 Rhagoletis zephyria
AAGGGCCGGTTGTTCAATGTCTGATTAGCACAAATCGGAGGTAGAAGCTCCGGTTAAGCACAACTACTGCTTTATCGATCACATGTTACATGCATGATGTCGAAATCGTCGATAGTGTAGTGGTAGTGATAACCAGACATTGAACAACCGGCCCTACATCGCTACCTAAATAGAGAAAAATCCGAAATCACTGGAAAGTGTCGGCAATGCAGTGAATATGAACATACGAGCATACTTTTCAACCTAAATTGAACAGTAAAATATATTTGAGCGAGCGATTAAGGGCCGGTTGTTCAATGTCTGATTAGCACTAATCGGAGGTAGAATCTCCGGTAAAATACAACGACTGCTTTATCGATCACATGTTATATGCATGATGTCGAAAACGTCGATAATGATGTTTAACCGGCAAGTAGTGTTAATCAGACATTGAGTAACCGGCCCTAAGGGCCGGTTGTTCAACGTAACGTAACGTAAAACGGAACAATCTAAAATCAATAGATCCTTACGAATTCGCCGCGATTTGTTACGATTCGCCCCGTCCATTATAA
>NW_016171848.1:4958-13851 GCF_001687245.7 Rhagoletis zephyria
CTATGTAACTCCATTTGTAATTATGTCGACCTTTACTCATGTAGAGAACGTTTTAAAATTAATATCAATGATTATTTTATTTTCAAATAATTTACACATATGTTGTTGTTATCCCGTGTGTATAAATATTATGACTTTTTTTAACCGACTTCCAAAAAAGGAGGAGGTTATCAGTTCGTCGGAATATTTTTTTTTTTTTTTTTTGTTTTATGTATGTTACCGCATAACTTTGGACCACGTCAATTCTTTTTGCATCGGAAAGGTAGTGTCTCAGAGGTGGTCCCATACTAATCTGGTTAAGATCCGATGAGCGGATCATGAGATATATATATATATATATTTTTTTTTATATGAGAGTTGAAGTCGGTTTTTTTTTTTTTTAAAATTACTAGTTGTATAACGTGTCATTTTTTTCCTGCTTATCTGTGAGGACAGTGTCCGGTAGATAATTAAACAAATAAACAAATAAAAAAAACGTTAACGCCCAGTATTTTATTTATTTATTTATGCAGCAACATTGTTAGGGACAAAAAAAATCCACTGGATAGCAGACGCTATGAAGAACTTTCTAACATCTCATTATTTCTGTCTGATTTCTACCAAAAAAGACGATTTCCATATTACATAAAAAATACTTTTACTTAAGAAATTTATATATATGTACTATTTTATATTTCAACTGGTTTTAGAGTAATGAACCTGGATAATATGAAGGCTACCAAAATAGTAGCACAAACAAAACAAAAGGCGAACATGTAAAACGACTCTTCGGTGAAAATATCCGTAAAAGCTGGTATATCCTGGTATATCTGCTCAATCACAGCTAATGTGCCCTTGTGTTTTTTCACCATTTTGTAAATTTTATCAAATGCAATTACTTCCTTTTGGAGCCTTTCTTGCCACCTGCAGCTAGTTTTTGTTTTTCAGCTTTAGTAGCTAGCTTCGACGTGATTTCCTCAACAGGTGCCAGTGCCGATACGTGCTTGTTAAGTAGCTGTAATAGTTCAAGCGTTGTAAGATTTTCACTGATAAACCGAATTTCTTTCACTTGCACCTTTTCTGCAAACAAGAGTATGTAAAACCTCCGGTTAATTTTTTTTTTAAGTCGAAATACACATATTTACATGCATACATATGTATGTATGTAATAAAGAATTGGCGAACATACCTTGTGCAGAGTCGATTAAAGAAAATTTCACCTGCGCTGGCTGACGGTTGCAAACAACGTCTGTTTTTAAGACGCAATTTGGATTTGTGAGAGATATTTTAGGTGCTGACAACAGCGATAAAAAATCCCTACATTAAAAGAAATATTTGGTTAACTATCCAGGACAATCAATCAATAAAATATACATTGAATTATCATATACATATATACATGCATGTTGTGTCTATTTATATGATGCAACTACATGACAGCATTGTTTCGCACTAATTAAATACATATGGTACACATATTTTAATAGGTATCACGAACTGCTATCTAAAATAGGAAAAACAAAGGCATCAAACTGACGCCGACACCGACAAAGATGTCCACGGAGCGTGAGCTTGCTCCGGGAGGACCATCGCAGCTCCACTCCTTACCTGTCCCTTACCCGGATTTGGGCGCTACACTGCAACTCAACACAGCGGTGCGAATAATTGGCAAGGTATATGGTAAGTAAATTTATATTATATTCTGAATAATTTGTAAATGTTTGCTAATTGCCTTGACAATCTTGATTGTTCACACAGTTGAGAATGTGCATGAAGAAACCAAAATTTCACTCGCTTGTTATAAAAATGTTTGAGATTATCCTTCTTACTGCGCATGCTACAACATCCAAGGGCTTTTCATTTTGACATAGTGGTCACTACCATATCGACCGCTTTTCTTGTACAATGTGCATGTATGTATATTACTTTTTACATTATTCCTACCTTGTGGGTCTCACATTTTCAGCGAAGGGATCAAACGTAACAGTTATTCTTTTTACACCTTTTAAGTTGACACTTTTTAATTGCTTGCTTATTGCTGCAATTAAGCCATTAGACCGTTTTAAAGCTCCACTAAAGTGTATGGACATGCTGTATTTAACTAAAAAAATACGATTTGCTTTTATTCCTGCTTTGACTTGTTATGTACTTTATTGCGAATCGGTTTGACATTCGAGCACATGCAGAAAGTTGCAGTTGCAAAGCTAATTTACGTTCTCTGAAGATACCAGAGAAGCAGTGTTGCCATCAATCTTAAAAAAAATATCCAGAAATGGTATAATTTCAAACTAATGCACCTTTTTTGCTGCATTTAAAATACAACATTTAGCACTTTCGAACATATGTTTTCGAAGAGCGTTCATGCTATCGCATTTAGCTTGTTCAGATCCGTATCTATTACGATCAATTCTCACGCAGAAGATAATGTGCAAAAACCCTACTGAAAAGGAAAAAATAAATTTTAAACCAAAAATTCAATACAAAAACTTGTATTGTTTAACCATAACCGAACATTTGTTTGTGTATATATTCATTTGTCGGTGTTCTCAATTAAAATTTCATCACGTAATTAGGAAACAAAACACACAGAGTTGATCAAAAATGTATCCATATTTCTGTCAGCTAACTTTTCTTTATCCAAATAATGTAAAATAATAAATGAAATTTCGTTCGGCGATCACTGAAACGCAGCTAGCAACTGTATACCCGAAAAAGCAATACTGCCACTTTTTCTCCTTAATGCCTTGTTATAATGGACGGGGCGAATCGTAACAAATCGCGGCGAATTCGTAAGGATCTATTGATTTTAGATTGTTCCGTTTTACGTTACGTTACGTTGAACAACCGGCCCTTAGGGCCGGTTACTCAATGTCTGATTAACACTACTTGCCGGTTAAACATCATTATCGACGTTTTCGACATCATGCATATAACATGTGATCGATAAAGCAGTCGTATTTTACCGGAGCTTCTACCTCCGAATAGTGCTAATCAGACATTGAACAACCGGCCCTTAAGGCTCTGTTATGCATACTTGGCATTGCATGCACTGCTATACCATTTTTACGTAGAAATTAAAAACCAACAGACTTTTACGTATGTAATGCTGTGCGTTGGGTAACCGCTTACACGCGAAGCTCATTTAACAGATTCCTTATGTGACAACTCTCAAGCAATGCCAAGTATGCATAACAGAGCCTTTAGGCTGTGTGCCGGTTGTTCAATGTCTGATTAGCACAAATCGGAGGTAGAAGCTCCGGTTAAGCACAACTACTGCTTTATCGATCACATGTTACATGCATGATGTCGAAATCGTCGATAGTGTAGTGGTAGTGATAACCAGACATTGAACAACCGGCCCTACATCGCTACCTAAATAGAGAAAAATCCGAAATCACTGGAAAGTGTCGGCAATGCAGTGAATATGAACATACGAGCATACTTTTCAACCTAAATTGAACAGTAAAATATATTTGAGCGAGCGATTAAGGGCCGGTTGTTCAATGTCTGATTAGCACTAATCGGAGGTAGAATCTCCGGTAAAATACAACGACTGCTTTATCGATCACATGTTATATGCATGATGTCGAAAACGTCGATAATGATGTTTAACCGGCAAGTAGTGTTAATCAGACATTGAGTAACTCAAAGCCTGATTGACACTAATCCCCGATTAACATCGTTATCGACGTTTTCGGCTCCATGCAAATAACATGGTGTCGGTAACGTCGATAACGATGTTTAACCAGGGATTAGTGTCAACCAGGCTTTGAGCAACCGGCCCTAAGTGAACAACGATTTTTTGATGTTTTAAATACTTTTTATCGTTGCTATGGCACAAAAAAGAAAATATTCAGAAATATGTAAGTATAAATTTATTTGATTTTTGCATTCAGATAAGTATATGTGTAATTCGATGGATGTATATTATTTCGCAGGGTCAGAAGAGCAAACGGATCCTTTTATAGATGTCAGGATGGAGCATTCTCCTTTTCTGTTGCAAATTTATTATATTGTTAAATTGTCCCAAAGCTATCACAAAATTATTCATTTTATAGATATATTTATTAAAAGCAAACAAGTTCAAATTCCAAAACAAACAATTTAGGGCCGGTTACTCAATGTCTGGTTAACACTAATCTCCGTTTAAACATCATTATCGACGTGTTCGGTTCCATGCATATAACATGGAGTGGGTAACGTCGACAACGATGTTTTACCGGAGATTAGTGTTAACCAGACATTGAGTAACCGGCCCTTAGGTTGTCAAACGAACTCGCACAGTTTTAGCAGCTGTTTTCCTAAATTGTGCAGTGCTGAAAATTTCCAGTGGATCGTATGCTTTTGACAAACAGCCGTGTTCCAGGCTCTTATTTAGATCCGTATATATTACGATCAATTCTCACGCAAGAACCCTACTGAAAAGGAAAAAATAAATTTTAAACCAAAAATTCAATACAAAAACTTGAATTGCTTTAACCATAACCGAACATTTGTTTGTGTATGTATTCATTTGTCGGTGCTGTCAACTAAAATTTCCTCACTTAATTAGGAAACAAACCAATCAGAGTTGATCACAATTTGATCCAGATTTCTATCAGCATCACATCGATGTTGAATTTGCGTAACTTTTCTTTATCCAAATATGTAATGTAAAATAAAAGAAATCTCGATCGGCGATCACTGAAACGCAGCTAGCAACTGTATACTCGAAAAAGCAATGTTGCCACTTTTTGTTTTTAAACTATGTTCGAATCGTGGAAATGGGCTGTTTTTGCTTACGCGTAAAAGCACATTTAGCGCATTTAGATCTAAATGCTACTCTAAATGTACATTTATCCATACAAAATTCGTCACCTAAATGCAACTCCATTTTTGCATTAAGAATCTAAATGCTAAAAGCAACCCTGGGATCTTCCAAAATTTCCACGATTCGAACATCGTTTAATGAGAAAAAGTGGCAATATTGCTTTTTCGAGTATACAGTGGCTAGCTGCGTTTCAGTGATCGCCGATCGAGACTTCATTTATTGTTTTACATTATTTGGATAAAGAAAAGTTAAGCAAATTCAACATCGATGTGACGCTGATAGAAATCTGGATCAATTTGTGATCAACTCTCTTTGTTTTGTTTCCTAATTAAGTGAGGAAATTTTAATTGACAGCACCGACAAATGTATATATACACAAACAAATGGTCGGTTATGGTTAAAACAATTCAAGTTTTTGTATTGAATTTTTGGTTTAGAATTTATTTTTTCCTTTTCAGTAGGGTTTTTGCACATTATCTTCTGCCTGAGAGTTGATCGTAATAGATACGGATCCGAATAAGCGACTGGAACACGGCTGTTTGTCAAAAGCATACGATTTCGAACTCGCGTAAATGTACATTTGCTAAATGCGATAGCATGAACGCTCTTCGAAAACATATGTTCGAAAGTGCTAAATGTTGCATTTTAAATGCAGCAAAAACGCTGCATAAGCAAAAACAGCCCATTAGGTACTAAAATTTAGGTCAACTCGCACACAGCCTTAATCCAAAATGGAGTTGCATTTAGCTGCATTTAGGTGACGTATTTTGTATGGATAAATGTACATTTAGAGCTAAATGCGCTTAATGTGCTCTTACGCGTAAGCCCATAATGCAGTAGTTTTTGAGATGTAATTTTAATAAACATTAAATAAAAAAGTACGTTTTCTGCAGGAAAATACATACATTTTTTTTAATAAAATCAAAACTTCTAGAATCACAAAAATATGTGGTTTTATCGGATGTTCACAAATGTAACGTGGCAACTTAGCTCATTTTCACATTTTTCGGTCCGAAATTGTAAAATTTTTGTTCATGACGCGTCACGATTTTTGTACAGGTGGATCAATGTGCCTTGAACACCATTTATATATATACAAAAAAATTAAAAATTATTTTATTTATTTTTTAATATTAAAATTTTCTATACTTCAAAGCGTTTATAAAAATATATTTATTTTCGTTTATGTTCGAAAGTGCTAAACGTTGCATTTTAAATGCAGCAAAAACGCTGCATAAGCAAAAACAGCCCGTTAGGTACTAAAATTTAGGTCAACTCGCCTTAATCTAAAATGGAGTTGCATTTAGCTGCGTTTAGGTGACGTATTTTGTATGGATAAATGTACATTTAGAGCTAAATGCGCTTAATGTGCTCTTACGCGTAAGCCCATAATGCAGTAGTTTTTGAGATGTAATTTTAATAAACATTAAATAAAAAAGTACGTTTTCTGCACGGACGATGTTTAATATTTTTCATCCATAAGCAAATCTTCAGTACCATAAAAGATTCAAACACATCAAAGTACAAGCAATGCAATGTTCAAGCTAGTGCTACTCCACTGTACATGTGTATATGAATGCATGCATGTATGCGTGTAAAAAATGTCAATTCCAGTTTGTGTTTAACCCATTTTAGCGGACATAGTTTTTTTGGTTCAAGCTGTTAATAACACATTATTTTACAACGCTTTTTATGTTTAATCTTCATGAAAGTTACATGTATCGTCGAGAACATGGTTACATGTAGAACTTAAATTAATTATTATTATTCTCCATACAAAATGTACAAGTATTGCCAATCTGGTGGCGATTCGCAGAAATTTAATAATTCGTGTTGATTGAAGCGGAGAGGGGAAGACGAAAGCAGAACAATCGTATATATGTATGTACATATGCATACATACTTACATTTTCATATGTTTGTCTTTTTGAATGCATGAAAAATTTGGTAGCAGGTTAGTAATTAATTAGATATGTAAATGACAATGTGGGGGACAAATATGCACATGAGTAGCGAAGCTGCCACCCATCCAATGGCAACTTACACGTCTTTATTAGAAAATATTTGAAAACTGACTTATTTATTTAAATATTGAAAATATTGAAAAATTTCCTCAATAGTTTCGGTTTACATTAGCGAGATCTTTACAAATTGCTGAGAAAATCCGACGTTGTCAGATTTTTAGTATTTTTAAAAAAAGTTTCCAAGTCGAAAATAATTAAAAACTGAATTATTTCCATAAATAATTCCATAATTAGTTTTGTGAGATCTCTAAAAAAAAATGGAAAATAACTATTTTCACTGTTTTTTTTATCCAATACCACAGTTTTTTACTTGAAAATAACACAAAAATTGGAAAATGTTATATAATATTTTCGATTTATTTTAACGTTGTGTGTACAAACCACCGAGAAGAAAATATTTTTTCCCCTAAAACCTCTATTTACAAAAAATAATCTAATACCAATAAAGTTTTATAATTGAAAATCTAACAAAATATTACAAAAATCGAAAAATGCTATATAACATTTTCGATTTGTTTTCACGGTATTTGTAGAAATCACCGGGAAAAAGGATTTTTGTATCAAAAAATATTTTCACAAAAAACACAAACACTCATGGCTCTTTTCTATTTGCAATTATTAATAAAATATCACAAAAATCGGAAAATGTTATATAATAATTTCGATTTAATTTCATGTTACTTGTACAAATCATTGAAAAAAATTTTATTTTTTTACTTGAGTTTTCTATTTGAAAATTTTCCCAAAATATCACAAAAATCGGAAAATGTTATATAATAATTTCGATTTAATTTCATGTTACTTGTACAAATCATTGAAAAAAATTTTATTTTTTTACTTGAGTTTTCTATTTGAAAATTTTCCCAAAATATCACAAAAATCATCAATATTCATATTTAATTAACATTCCAAACGCTCTCGTAAGATTTAGCTCTGTTAACATTCTTCTTTTCTGCTTTGTATTTTGCTTTCGATGTTAAGTATTCCAAATATTTGTCGCTTCGCTTGTTCCTTTGTCTCGAAAAATGTGGCATTCACAGTTCTTGGACCTTCTCTATAAATTTACGTTCTCTGTCTTTTACTTGCTAGCGTACATTTTTGTTTACTTTTACATTTGGCATTTCTCCTCTCTTTCGCAAAAACAATCGATAAAACTAGGATGGACACCGAAAAGTTATCGGTTAAATCTGAGATTATTTTATAATTACAGATTAACAAGGGACGAATTTTATATGGCTAATCTCTTGTTATAATTACAGATTAGGGTGTTAAGCTCGAAAATAAGGATAATCTACTTATAGGCCTGTATGCAATTCTCAAGAAAAGCTGAAATTCCATACAAAATGACGTACAAGAAATGGCTAAGAAATTTTCTTAAGTCAAATTTCCTTCAGGCTGTACGCAGTTCTTAAGAAATTTGCTACGCTTTTTATTACGGTTTTCTAAAGTTTTTTGTGAAAAAAGAGCACAAGGCAACCCAGGTTTGCAACAGAAAATATGCTCGTTCTATTATTTCTTGAGGAAAGAGTGAGGCAACAGGCTGTGCAGTATCAAAAATGTCAAAATTCCTTGGACACACACGCGAAATAATGGCAATTTTTTCTTGACCGTTTTCTTGAGAGCTGAATACAGGGCTTAAATGTGAACCTAGTATTACTCTCTACGCGCCTATACAAAATGTATGGAAAGCTTAAAAGAGCTTTGCCTGCGGGCAAGACGGTGCTAATCACTAGATGAAGACCCCTATTGACTTTTTGATTTGACAGCAAAACGCAGTGAAATGGTAACACTTGTCTTCGATGTCCGAATGTCGAAATAAGTAATTCGAATTCACGCACACCAGAACGGAAGCGCGTGTATTCGTACGCCCGAGGTACCCACACATTTGCAAATTGTCGAATGTACAAAAGGGAAGGTTATTTGGAACCTGCATGGAATATATTTCTTTTTCACTCACACTCCTTGTTTCTAAATTAAAACTTGGCTGATACTGGTCTATAGAAAATCTTGTGAAGGAAGAACTTTGAGAATCGAGAAAAATTAGTTTCGACTGCTGCTGCTGAAATTTTCAATTGAATTT
>NW_016171849.1:0-13851 GCF_001687245.7 Rhagoletis zephyria
CCGTTAAAGGCAGTTCAGTTACACTCAACTCCGCCCATTTTCAATATGGCCTGCACGCTGATTGGCTTATTTGATGCAATCATTCGATATGGGCGTGCATTCACTTTGCTTGTGCAANAACTCCGCCCATTTTCAATATGGCCTGCACGCTGATTGGCTTATTTGATGCAATCATTCGATATGGGCGTGCATTCACTTTGCTTGTGCAATTGTTTGTAAGCTTGTTGCTTTCGCTTGCGAATTTTCGACGCATCGAATGATCATTTTGCATTTTACTGTTGTAACTTTTCGCTTCACGCCTCTTTGTTTACATCGCGGCGTGTTGCGTTTACAACGACTACATACATACATACATACCCGTAGCTGTTCAATTAGTGCTGTCGCATGGCAATAGAATATTCTGGTATTACAAACAATAATCTATCTATCTAGGTACATAGGTAGGTATTTATAAAGCAATTGCGGTGCGCACGCAAATGCGACTGTTGATAGTTGCAATTAATTCGCAATTTGTTTAAAAGGAATTACATGAATTTGCTTACATTTTCTCTCGGTAAAGGAAAATTTTGAATAGCTAATCTTTTTTTTTTTGAATTCTAATGTTCAAGACTGTTCATTGTTTGCACTTTATTTCGCAATGCTGATTAGCTCAATTATCACATAAGCACACAAACGTTTGTATTGTACTTATTTATTCACGCTCATGCAATTATTGTAATTGTTCATAATCACAAATTAAGTTAGCGACATTTTTGTCTCATGATTAGTTAATTAAACTATAACTTTAAGGTATAAAGTAAGAATTTTTTGACAGCTGGGCCAATTGATCCGGACCTGGATGAATTTCAGGGGTCCGCCTAGGGAAATTGTAAAAATGGAACAAATTTTGCAAAATGCAAAAATGATAAGACATGCATTAAAAAAATCGATTTTTAGGGATGTTTACTGAAAGGAATCTTCTTATTCCTACCATATCAAACTTTTTCTGAAAACTTTACATTGAATGCTGTTCAGAAGTTGCAATTTTGGAGTTGTGCAAATATTATAAAACATTCAACTCTAGCCTTAAAAGGTGGTCGATTTTACATGAAAATAGTGGCTCCTCATTGCACAGTATGTCCCAAACTCGTTGACCTGCTAGAGTCGATTATGTAAAACCTTTCGCAGCTAGTCTTCCTCATCTTAAGAAGTCAGTTAAAGCTATTGAAATATTGAAACTGACCGCCAAGACAAGATCACATCTGTCCTTCTTGACTTCGCTTGGAATAAAAATACGCAAACGTAACTCCGATTAACATAATTTGGATAATGATATTCAGTGCAGAAAAGAGGGAGGCAGTCGCGAGATACGTGAAATTCGTACTCCGCTGCAGACGAGAAGACGGATGTCTACTGAGGACAACCGAATGAAACGAGCAGGAGAGTAGCCCTGAGGCTCTAGCAACGGGCCCTCGGATCTGAAGAAATGCAGAATTGTGGTGCCAGTTGTTTACATACAGTGATTAAAAGTATTTTTTTTATCAAAGGTCGAATTTCGAACTTCGAAGGTCCATATCTCGATTTCGCAGGCTAACTTCGTAAAACGGAGAAATTACTTCTTTAATTATAACTCAATCTCCTAAAAAAAAGTTGGTTTGGACGAATACCCATAAAATGCTGTACAGTGTTATATGTATTATATATTTTTTATAAATGCATAGTGTGCTTTTTGAACACTCCATGCGAATTAATCGTGGCGCTTTCGACAAAAGCAACATTTTCATATGAAACAAAATGGTTTTGAAAGCTAATGTAATTGCCTTTTACGGAAAAGTATTGCCATTAAGCCACAATTACTCCTTGAACTTAAAAAAAAAAATTTGTCAAAAATAGTTTTCTTCGAAAAAACATGCAAAATCCACTGAATTTGTTCCAAATAAAAAATTTTTGTATTTTATATTAAAATAATATTATTAAAATTCGAAAAAAAGGTTGAACACCTTAATTTAAATAATGCTTTATTTACTGGATTTTTTTTATTTGCATGCAGCTGCACATCCTTCATAATTTTATATCCCTCGAACAACAAGTGCGTTTTAGTGCTACTCAAGACCTTTAATTTGAGTCAAGGACCTTTGAGAGCCAAATTATAACGATTCTGAAATTTCTTTCGACCTTTCACGCAATTGTTTTCTAATTTCGGAGTAAAAACGATTAGAGCTGTTTCGAAGTTTAGTTTAATATTGTTATAACTTGGCTCTCAGAGGGTCTGGAGACTTCTAACTTGGCTGAAATTAAAGGTCTTGAATTGCACTAAAACGCGCTTGTTATTCGAGGGATATAAAATTGTGTGGAGGATGCACAGCTGCATGAAAATAAGAACAATGCGATAAATAATACCGTTTTTTAATTGAGGTGTTCGTACTTTTTCGAATTTTGAGCAGAGAATCGCGTCGCTCGTCTCAAAATCTATAATATTATTTTAATAAAAAATACAATTTTTTTTTAATAAATCCAGTGGTGTTCCATGCTTCTTTCGAGGAACACTATTTTTGAAAAATTTTTTTATGGTCAAAGAGTAATTGTGGCTCAGAGGCAATATTTTTCCGTGAAAGGGAATTGCATTAGCTTTCAAAATACTACTTCTGTCGAAAGCTCTGCGATTAATTCGCATGGAGTCTTCAAAAAGCACACTGCGCGGCATGTGAAAGGGCAAAAGATGTATTCTAAAATGCTGTACATATTTTTCAGAGGTGAGTTCGGCGACAAAATCTATTTGAAAAGACCAGAAGTAGAATCGCAATACCAAGAGTGTAATTGAAGTTCTTAATCAAAATCTTATTTAAAATATGTAGCTAAACTATAATGTTTTCGGTAAACTAGTTATTTACATATATGTACTGTAAGTAGTTGTTAAATGGACAAGGAATGTCTTGTTTTCATAATTTTGAATTTATTCATACTGAACAAATAGATTCCTTGCCAAAGAATTTTTTAATTTCTTTTATGTCTGAACTGTAGCGTAAACAATAAAAAGTATTAAATAAAAAAAAAAATTATTAATGGGGAAACGGGAATGAAACAAACAAAAGCTTTCCCTTATATCCTTTGCGATATTTATTTGATGACGGTGCCCGCTCGGTAAAATATTCTTTTTATATTCTATTTTGAATCGAAAACGTATCACATTTAATATTTTATCCTTATCGCTAGAAATATCAAAACAACCGTGCAAAATATATCGTCAAATGCTTACTAGCGTTATTTCTTTCATTTATCGTAAAAGAAACTTTCACTGTTAAAACTGAATGACATATGTATGAATCTTATTGCTATTGTTTCCTGAATCATTTGCGAGAGATTTGCCGGGTTAAATCTCGCATTTCACTTGCATGCGTTATCATTTGCGAGCATTAGGTCCGCTGCGAAGCTTTGTGTGTATGTACAGTAGGGTGGTCCTAAAACAGTAAAATCGGAATTGTAGGATTTTTCTATATCGAGAAAAAGTATACCCCTATTTTTTTATTTTGGAATCAAAAAATATTTAGAGGTAGCTCAAAGCGCTCAAAGTTCACCATGTATTTTTATATGGGAAAAATAAATTTTTTCGAAGAAATGGTATAGAATTCTTGAAAGTCAGGGGACTTTCAATAATAATACCGAATGGTTTATTTAGCCATTTTTTAAAACTAACATTTTTTTATTGGTCGCCTCATTGCATTTTTCGGGGTTTTAAGTGGACCTATAAATTATAGTTGCAATTACAAAATGGTTAAATAAAAAATTGGGTATTATTACTGGGAATCTCCTGCAGATAAACAGAGTTTTCTGGTAGAAAAATATTGATTTTTACTATTCTGTCCCATTTCTACGAAAAGTTGTTCTTCCCCATATAAAATACATAGTTTGGGCGCTTGAGAGACCTCTAAATATTTTTTGATTTCGTAATAAAAAAATATGGGTATATATTTTCGGTATAGAACAATCCTAGGGGGTGAGATCATAAAAATTCCGACTTTACTTTTTCATATGCATCTTTGAGCCCCCTAATGTACAGTGACGGGGAAAACTGTAGCATGGTGTAAAACTTTTTATTGCAGCTATCGCTGTCTTTCCAAATTCTAACGACTTTCATACTTTTGTTGTATATTTTTATTGGTACACCAGTACTTCCTCTCTCATAATGATTTGAAGCCAATCCAATAACAATTATAAAACCAGTAGACAAAAATGTAAATTAATACAAATGTTACAGTTTTCCCCTCATATATTTTAAAAAACTTTTTAACAATTTTTAAGGAAAAAATAATTATTAAGTACCCTTTTACTTTATTTAGTTCCTGGATGCGATTTGGCATACCTAAATAAGAAAATAAGGGCAATTGACTTTATTTCCCACCCTGGTGCGAAATAAAATCCATTATCCGCATCCGCGCGTCACACCGCACGCGCACGCGCACCGCGTACCCCACGCGACCGGCGCGCCGACCCACTTCCCCCTCTCCCTCCTCTAGGTAGATTTATTTTTTGTATACGTTGATATACATTTTTTATATATTTCACATGTACTTTACATATCGAGGCCTTATATTCAGTAATACCCTCTACCTGCACACTTTTCCAAAGATTCTGATATAAAAATCCACCTAAGCTTTAACTGTCATCTGTGATATTAATGCTACCTTATATAACGCTTGACAGAAGAATTTACACTATTATAAATTGGAAATCAGAAGGAATATCAGTGATGACAGGTAATAAATAAGTCCCAGATGGTTTCTAAAATCACAAATTAGGTTTTGTGCTAACTGCAGACAGAGGGTATTAATGAATTTAAGCCCTCGATATTTCACATTTTTATATGTGTAAGTTATTGGAATATGTCTGCTGTATTTTGGCAACAACTTGTCTGCAGTAAAAAAGCATATAATTTGTGTTTCAAAAGTGTGATTGGTTTAATCAATTAACTTATGTACATGATCTCGGTACCGAGATCTTGTAAGTTAATTTATTGGTTTTTACACACGTTTGAAACACAACTTATGTGCTGTATTCTAAAAATATTTTTATGAATTTTATTTGGCTTTTTCAGAAATACATTTGCCCTTTTCTGGAATATATTTGAGGTTTTCTGAAATACATTTGAGTTTTTCTGAAATTCATTTGGCCTTTTCTGAAATACATTTGCGTTTTTCTGAAATCCTGTTCGAAAAGGTGAATTTATATATACAATGGCTCTTAAGCAAAAAGTTTATTTTTCATACAGTTTTAGAAAAATGGGCGTGGACCGCCAACTTATATGACATATGCGTATCTCAAAAATTATTTGACCTATCTCAACAAAACTCAGGTGCAACACGCACATATCGGTAGTTTCAAAAAATTCAAAGCTAGCTATACATTAGTGGAATAAGTTTTTTTTTCCGATTTCAAAAAATATATATTTATATGGTCGAGATCGGTCAAGTAGTTTTTGAAATACGCATAGCTATATGATCTAAGTGGGCGGTACCACACCCATTATCGTAAAATTTTATGAAAAACGAATTTTGTACTAATGAACCATGGGTATATATTACATTTGAGTAAATAGTGATGAACTCCTTAGTCATACTGCTAAAAAAGAATTGTAAAGTCCGGTACATTCACACATAACGGGTGATTTTTTAAGAGCTTGATACCTTTTTTTTTAAAAATAAATTCTAGACCGCATTTTTGCTTAAATTGCTTAACTTCGAGAATTTTTATCCAATTTCATTAAGTGAGTTACCAATTTATCCAAAAGTTAGTTTTCTTTTAGGTAAAACCTACATATTTGGTAAGTTTCATAGAAATCGTCGAAATCAGCGATGGTCAAAGTTGAAAAAGCACCTACCATGGATATGTATTCATACCAAAATTCATATTCTTTTGAATTATAGTTCCAAGGCTGTAGCTGATACAAAATTTCACGCCTCAGGGATGTGCCCCTTTCACAAAACTCATTTAAATATACCTCATAGACCTTCACACCAAATTTCAAGTTCATGTGACCTGTGGTTCCGAAGTTATATCTGTTAAAAATGTCACGCCCATGTGATGTGTCACGCCCCGCTATAGCACTTATCATAGATATAGTAACTGAATTCCAAATTCAATCTCATGTGACTAATGGTTTCCACGCCTATTGGATGTGCCACGTTCCCTTTTACAAACTCATTTATATATACCCTAATATAAGTACCTACCATTAAAACGGCTGCATACGATTATACTCCTAAAATATAATCTATGCTTGTATCTATTAGTGATCATGAACAAACTGTCTTAGTAATAATTATTACCACAAAAGTATAGAATTAATGTTAATCACAGATGCTTAGAGCTCAATTTGGGACATTGTATCTTATATTCACGCTTTAAATTTATTAATCTTGTTTATTTAGATTAAGAAAATTGATGTACGAAACCTTAGAAATAAACACTTAAAAAAAAAAAGTTAAAGCGGATAAAACATTCCAGGACGTGCCGCGCCCCCATTTTACAAACTCATTTATAGTATATATCCTACTATAACCACCTGCTATAGATACGTCTGCGTACCAAATTTCAAGTTCATGTGACTTATAGGTCCGAAGTTATAGCTGATACAACTTTCCCCGCCTATGGGATGTGCCACGCCCCTTGTTACAAACTCATGTATATATAGCCTACTGTAAGCACCTACCGCAGATATGTCTGAATACCTAGTTTCAATTTCATGTGACTGATGGTTGTGAAATTATAGCTGATAAAAATTTCCACCCCTTTGGGATGTGCCACGCGCCCTTTTACAAACCCATTTATATATACCTTACTGTGAGCACGTACCATAGTTATGTGTGCATACCAAATTTCAAGATCATGCAACTTATGGTTTGGTTCCGCAGTTATGGTTGATAAAAAATTTCACGCCTATTGGATGTGCCACGCCCTCTTTTCCAAACTCATTTATGTATATATGCCCTACTATAAGCACCTACCATATATATGACTTCATACCAAATTTCAAGTTCATGTGACCTATAGTTCCGGAGTTATACCTGATAAAATATTCCTATGGGATGTGCCACGCCCACTTTTGCAAACTCATTTATATATACTATACTATAAGCACCTAACATATATATGACTGCATACCAAATTTCAAGTTCATGTGACTTGTGGTTCCGAAGTTATAGCTGATTAAAAATTTCACGCCTATTGAAGGTGCCACGCCCCCTTGTCGAATCCCATTTTTTCACCCTATTATAGGCCCAGGTGTCATGGAAGTACCTTGTAAAAATTTGTTCGATTCTGTCCGTCCGTTTAGGCATGTGCAACCTGGCACATACATACATACTTCCAAAAATATGTATATAGTAGATATCTATCCTTCTCTTAGCGTAAAATAATTTTTGGGGATATCTCGGCCACAGGACCACCTATCGTGTAAGTTTTAAGTCCTAATATTTTTTTTCAATTGGCTAACATATGTTCTAAATATGAGCCAAATCGGCAAGAAAATAAAATTTTTAGGAATATCCCGACCCCAGTGATACCTAGCGATTAAATTTTTAGCGGTTTAGGAGTTCAGTGACATTAAATATACGGAAAACTCTTGTGAAATCGTGACGTCTCAGTATTCTTCATTTTTCGGCAACAACAACAAAAAATTTCAAATTGTTTTAAATCGAAAAACCTTCCACACAGAAGGTCCAAAAATGTACTTTTGACAGAATAGAAAACGGCTCAGCCGTTTGGTCAGGCATCGCCGCCATACGAAAAACATTTCATGTTTATATATATAGAAGAAAGAAAAAAGAAGATACGTCTCAATATAGAATAGCCAAGCTGTTAATATATACGAACAGTTGGTTTGTAAATAAAATAAAAATGGAAGGTTCAGGAACTATACGGAACCTATTTTTATGTTGTACAACCTACAGTAGGTTTTGTTTTGGGTGTATTTGATGGTCTTTTTTTTATAGCACCGTGTTATTATTAATTAATTAACCAATACATATGTCCATGTGGGTTGAAAGATCATACAGTTACTCATTGCATCTACTTCAGTACTCGTCGCCCGCGTATGTTTCTGCGCAATAAAA
The DNA here is from genome assembly GCF_001687245.7 of Rhagoletis zephyria. Lineage (NCBI taxonomy): Eukaryota > Metazoa > Arthropoda > Insecta > Diptera > Tephritidae > Rhagoletis > Rhagoletis zephyria. The sequence continues at coordinate 8,088 of NW_016171849.1, forward strand.
TGGACAGGCATGATGAGAGATTTGGGGAGCGTAATTTTTGTTCGTCGAAAAGGGGTTCTGGATTTCAATTTTATGCCGAGTACAAAGCAAAGCACCTGTTAGCAAGAGTTAGTTCTCGCTCTATCTATAAGCTAATATTATTGGTGGTGTTTGTGCTGAGTCCAACCTAGGTAAATAAAGTCCTTCATTACGAGTTTGTAGCATGCAAAATTCGTTCTATATGTTTTATAGTTTCCATCCGTTTTTTAATTTTATTCTTTCCCCGTCCTCTGATACTAATCCGGGCTCGGGGCAATTGAAATCCTGAACTCCCTTCTAGACAGGCCTGGATGCACTGTATATACATAGTCTTAAATAAATCTCCACTGCTTATTTTGCGAAGTGCGCCCACGAGCTCCATTATTAGTTATAAGTTATGGGTCTTATAAACACATATGTATGTATGTAGGTATATATATACATATATATGCATTTTAGCTTAAAACAGCTGTCAGGCAATACGAGAGTAAGGCAAATATCACGCGACCGAAAACATAAAATCGTGCCAAATGTGGGAACCCATAGAACCAGGGAAAAAATGCGCACACTAACAACTAAACAAAAATAAGAACGAGCTGTGATTTATGCTACAGCCGGCATAAGCCATGTGGCAATAAATGTAGGTGTTTCGTTTTTTCTTTTGTTTTTTGTTTTTTTTGTTTTTGCAGCTACTATTACCACAAACAAAATTAAGCTCACTTTTGGCTCTATTTGCGTTCATTCATGGCAAAATTGTGGCTGCGGTTGCGACTGCGGCTGTGGCATGCAGCATGCGCGAGTATTTATTTATTTATTGTAGAAACTCTTAAAATTTATTTTATTTTTAACAACCAGGTAAAGCCGTATATGCCACCAAGCCGTTGCATGTTGTGCGGCATGTAGCAGCGTGCCTATAAAACTACACGCTTCTTAAAAATGCATGTACGTATGTTTGTATGTATGTTTGTTTGCAAGTTACGATAAGCATGCCACGGCGCGGAAAGCAAACAATTGAATTGGATGTCATAATTTCAGTCGGCATTTTTATCACTGTTTTTATGGGTAAACATATGTACATATGTATGTACATGCATGGTAGGCATGTATTTAGTTATACACCTAAACGTTCTCACGTTTTTCAAAACACCCGTATTCGAAAAAAAGCTACAAGTGGCATGAATAAGCAGAAAATTAAAATGAGACTACGAAAAAAATCCATGTAATATTAAATTCAGTGAATCGCAAATCAATTTATAAATTTATTAAGCCATTTGTGCTGCGACCGTTGCGGTAATTGTTTAATTCCCTTGCATACATATATGTACGTATATGTATGTGCTGCATACGAACAACACTTTTTCGCTAACAAACTGCCAAATGAGAAATATTTTTTCTAAAAATCACACTGACAGTGATGTATGAATTGTTTCATTTGTGTGAATAAATTATTTCGCCAGCCAATACACAGTGCGCCAAATCGAGCCAATCTGCAATAGAGAGGTCACACGAGTTGGTGTTGTTGGGGCGTGATATGTATGCAGGCATGGATGTATGTAAGTAAGTAAGTATTATGTGTGGCACAGAAGTTACGGCGTCGATTTGTTGAGATAAATTGCCATGATCTTTGTTCGGTACTTTTGTGCTATGGAAACGTGAGTTTATGTATGAAAGTTAAAATGTTAAAATGTGTCTATTTAGGCAAATAAATGCTGCGACTCAAATGCGATTTAGTGGCAATGACCACAGGCTTTTCAAGCATCAGCATCGGTTTTACCCCAAAAGGTGAGTGAATTTAGCAATTTTTTTTTCAAGCCATTTTTGTTTTGGAAAACTTTCTCATACTCATAATTTGAGAATGCGTGGGCGTGGGAAACTGCGCTATTCGATTGTGAAGTGGCGTTTCCAATAAAATTTACACTTAAGTCTTAATAACTCTTCAACTTCTTTTGTCTTTTTTTTTTTGTGTAAAAGAACTATGAGAACTTTGTAGTTTTCTACCGAACAGAGCCCGCCCACACATAGGCTTATGGTCTGATTATGTCAACTTAACGTAACTTACGGCTCTCTCTTAAGAATTCTGTTAAAAGGGTGTTGCTTATAATTGAATAGCCGAAACTTAACGTAACTTAATGCCACGTCGAAATCTGTTTCATTTTGGTTCTCTAAGTTCTACGTTCCGTTCAGTTAAGTTAAATTGCCATAATCAGGCTTTTAGAGAGTAGTCCTCTGGAAATATCAGATGGGTCTAGCAATCCCTTCCAATTTCATAAGCTCACTTGTGTACAAACAATTTTGTTGTCGGTATATACATACATGGCGAGATCATCAAAGGGGCCAATTGGGCGCTGGTCTCAGAACCTCCAGCATCGCACGCTTACAAAGTTATAAACTACGCTTTATACAAGAATGAACTCAAAACGAATTTTTAAAAATCTCGTCTCAAATTCGGTTCGGGTAAATATCAGCATGAAGAATTTCTCACCCGAACCCGAAAAGGAGTTGCTATTCAATTATTATCACCAGGGGCGAACGCAGTAAGAATGCTCAGAATGAGTAGAGAAGTCGATTAAACCATGTCTGTCTGTCCGTCCGTCTGGTAGGTTGGTATTAAAAATGGGCGAAATCGGACTATAACCACTCCACTTACTATATAACGGTATTTTCGAAAAATGCAAAAACTACGATATTTCAGTAAACATCGAATCCAAATTGTTGAAAATTAGTATGTGGAGTAGAATTTTGGTAAGAAATAGTATTATTATGAAATTTGTGAAAAAATGGGCGTGACCCCGCCCACCTATGATCAAATGCTGTATCTCAGTAGCCGCTTCACCAAACCTTACCAAACTCGATACGAGCATTGCCAGAGGTCTAGCTAAGAAATCTGTTGAAAATCTTTGAGATCGGGCAATAACCACGCCCACCTTCCGTATAACGGTAATCTACAAAACCACGAAAACTGCGGTAAATAAGTAACTACTGAAGCTAATTGAGTCAAAATCAATAATTAGGATAACCACTTAGCAGATAATTAGATTATTACACTGTACGGCAAAATCAACTTTTTTTTAAGAGATTTAGTCATAGGTAAAACAGGAATTTCTCCGTTTTTCGAAGTTAGTTAGTTAGATATGGGCCTTCGAAGTTCGAATTAGGAGCTTTGGGAAAGAATTATATTTAATTATTGCATGTAAATATTTAAAAACATAAATATACAGACGTAGTCCTCATTTTGCTCTTATTTAAGTGGTATATAACTTTTTTTTTGTGCAAACTTATATTACAGGTGCTATAAGGGGTTAAAGTTCGGGTCTTCGAAAAATTAAATTCCTTATATTGCAAACAATTTTGAACTGATTTTTAAAAAATGTATATCGTTGTAAAGGCGATTAAGCCCCTTTTCTTCCGATATGTATATTTGTATACTTCGTATATAAAAATTTTAGAAAAAAAACACATTTAAATGAAAAAATAACTATTTTTTTTATTAAAAAAAAATATTTTAAACAAAAAAATTACTAACAGTTTTTTTTTTGAATTGGTGTCGTTTTACAGATGATTAAATCCCCTTTCTTCTGATATACATGTTTGTATACCTCGTTTATAAAAATAAGATGTCAAAATAAAAAGTATATTCGACATCAAATGCATGATTTTGTTAGAAAAAAAACGTTTTCAATTCACAGAGTTCAACTGATTAAACTAAAGTAGTGTGGAATTTTCATGGACCTTCAACTACATTAAAATGCCTCTAAGCTGTAGTATGTATTTTGAAAATCTTCGCGCACCATGGTGGTTCGAGGTGGGAGTGAAAAAAATCGCAACAAAGCAGAAAATGTAGAAAATCCATTTTAAAATTTGTACTTTTCAGTTTTTTTTTAAGATTTTAGCATACAACTACTACTGCTTCCTCTTTAAAAGAAAAAATTGTATTCAATATTTCTTCATTCGTAACTTTTATACATATCACCCCCATGAACCCCCAAAACCCCCGTCTGCGTTCGCCCCTGATCATCACGGAAAAAAAATTTCGACCAATTGTTATCATCATTGACTGACAGAATATCTGCTTATGAGGTACTTTCTGGACGATTTGGAGTTTTGGTTAATCTAGCATCGCGGGATTTATACTTCTGAAGATATATCACCAGAAAATACTGAAAATTCACGTCAGATAATACGCTCTTTAAAGTACATTTATGCAAGTTTTATGTACAGTATGTAATAAAAAATAAACGTTTTAAACTTTCATAAATTGCACTTTATTTACATAAAATAAACAAAGAACTCAAACATTTTTAACCGACTTCAAAAAAACGGTGAGGTTATCAATTCGGCGGAATATGTTTTTTTGTAGCTCCGCAACTTGTAACGTGAACCGAGAATTGAAGTCGGTTGTGTTTTTTGTTTAAAAATTACTTGTTTAATAAAAAGTTCTAGAAACACAATATAGGTCAACTTTCAAAAATAATACAAAATTTTATTAAAAATAAATATGTAGTATGTATGTATGTACGTAAATTAATTTTATGAAATTTTTACACTTCTATGTTCATTTCCCTTGATTTCACCAAAACTCACCCCTTGTGTGTGCTAATGGTATCAACCATTCTGAAATTATGTTTCGAAATCTGCCGCCTCCCAAAATCTGCCGCCTTTTGATCCAGTGCTTCAAGAGCACCTAGTGTACGTCCAGAACAGGTTGTGACCTTGATTATTTTCTTATTTAACGGCCCCTAAATATCCATAAAGGCTACTACACAGAAGTCCTTGACGCTGAAAGGCTACTTGATTAATGTAACCAAGCTATGCGTCGGTACTCGTGAACTTGAAAATCTTCTATAGAAGGTGTTTAGGGATAACTCGCTTGTACATAATAAGTACAGCGAAACCCCTATTGTATAGGTGTGCTATCAGAAGATATTAATGAAAGCCAGTTCGTTTTGGGGTTGTTTTCAATAATTTTTGAAAATAACCGAGCCTGGCATACAAGAGTTCCGGCAGAAGGAAAGTATTTAAAAATCTGCTTAACAGAAAACTTGACCTCTGACGCTGATCCGGATGCAGTAAAAATATTTTTAATTATTGGATTTACATACTTAAGTTAATCGAGTGTTTATTTCCTCTTAAAAACTAATTATCTTGCACAATAAATCAAGCTCTTTCTGAATACTGATGCCTAATCGACTTCCCCATACAGGCGAGGTTTAACTCTCGAACCTGTTTGATGGCCTATAATTACTAAATTACTATGACATTAATTAATTCATATTCATGTAGGTTTACATGTCACATCGGAGAATAGTTATTCGCATGCTGACACGGCACCGCGCAGCGGAAAATATTGTTTTGACTTCAGTGTCAACTTGTGGCTAATCTATTTAACACCTTTCAAGTTGCTTTTGCTGCTTGTGGCACAATGTTTGTAAACAATTTGTCAGCAATTCAAGCGATTGAATTCAAGCGTTTCTGCATACATACATATGCACATTCCCATAGCTGAGCAAGTATTTAGAGAATGCAAGTAGAACTACAACTAACTACTTTGACTTGTTGATGATTTATTGCAAATGAATATAGACGCACTTGTTGAAGCACACATACACGCACACCCACAGGGGAACATTGCAGCATTTACTTGGGTAGGCATAGGCGTTCAGAAAATAATTACTCGGCAATGTAAATCTCCATTTCGAAGTGTTATAAGTACTAGTTGATGGCAATACCAGTTGCTGCCAGATGGCAT
>NW_016171850.1:0-13849 GCF_001687245.7 Rhagoletis zephyria
TTATTCGACCATTTTCAGATAGCGAACTACATATTATGCTCATTAAAATGTAGACTGCATGTCTTACTCTGGTTCCCATCACATATTTGGACGAGGGCGATGGAACGCTATTGACTCCAGAAATTCTCCTTTTAAGTAATCAAATTTTTATATCTGCCTAGAGTAATCAGGGCCTCTCAGGTGACACTAAATTACTTGAGGCCCAAAACCTCACCCTCATTCCTTTGACATACATATGTAGTTCAGTGACATAGATGTGTAGATAAATATTATCAAATGGAAATGGTGGTAATTTTACTAAGAGCCTTTTTATGAGGGAAAATGTATGCAAATCTCTTTCTATCAATTGTCTACTAAAGTTGAAAAGAATTAACCTCTACAGAATTTACATTTAGACTTTTCCTTGTCATAATCGCAGCGTTTAACAGTGACCACGCCGAGTTTATGCGGTGAACAACAGAGCCTGGTGGACTAAGTGAGACTTTCTCTATAAGAGAACTATTTTTCCGGGATCAGTGGCCGGATCTGTAACTAAGGCGGGCGACTAGTCAGGGATGTTCCCTTTCAGCCTGACAGTTAAGGCGGATTCACCGTTCGTGTCCGGACACTTTTTGTTAGTAATTTTACGCGTTCCTTTTCCACCTTGTCTCACTGAGAGCGCGACAAATGTGCTGAACACTCTTTTTTCGAATCAAATTGATTTTGATTTTGAAGTTGGTTATATGCATTTACAGCGAATTGCATGTGTTATTTGCCCTCAAAATCGTATGTAGGCAACAATATCATCAGCTGTTTGTTTCAGAATGTAATAAAATGCGCCGAACTAAACGGTGAACCGTACTGCAGTACCCTCTCCGGCAAAAATGTTTTGATAGCAAATAAAAAGTTGTCCGCACACGAACGGTGAACTCGCCTTTAATGCTCTGTTTGTGAGCAACAAGAAAACTCCAGCAAGTTCGGATTTAGCCTTCAGTCTTGTAAATAACTTATCTAGTGAGAGTGGCCTTATTGTCAAACTCGTCTATATAAAAATAGTTCGATAAAATATATAATTCTTTACTTGAAACCACTACTTAAGTCTTTAGTGGAATGAAAAAGAGACTCAAAGGCCACGAATAAGATAAATCGACGTTTAAAGTACAAAACCGCATATCGTAATTCTGCAAAATTGCGTAACTGACATTTGTTGCCAAAAATTGGATTTGCACACAGAAGCTCTTGGCTCAATCCTTATCCATTCGTCCTGAAATATACTAGCCAGAAATGCGACTGCTTTATACAAAAGAGAACAATTTTGAAATATGAATGTTTTTACTCTCTAGAAAATAATTTATGCAGCCTCGCATGCGCAGTTTTGCACTATCTTGATACGTGGTTTTGCATTTTGTTGATACGCGGTTTTGTACTTTAAACGACGAAATAAATTTCCTCTAGACCGATCCCTCTCTGACCATGTTTAGACTTAGATTAGACTTCTGTGCCAGAGGGTGCTACTCTCACACTAGCCTGTTCCGTTGCTTTAGATATGAAATCAAAGTTTTCAAAGATTTTGAGTACCTGTAAGCTGGGTTATACGAAAATTCTGCGCTGTTTAGCCTGAAGGCGGATATGACGGCTGCTGAATTACCAGAAAAATCTGGCTGTACGACTGCATATTGTCAAGTGCTATAGCAGGAGTAATTCAGAGCGCTCCACTAATTCCAACATGGGAATTACTTTGTACGCGCTCTAGCTTCTTAAGTCGAGAATGTTATTTTTCGAGTGAATTCCACCAGACCATGACTCGTTATAACGTAATTGGCTTCATAAAGTCACAATGGCGTATTTACTGCAGTTTCGAGCTACTACTGTTTCCCGTATAGGATCATGCTACTTAACACCTTTAGAGAGCAGAAGTAAAGCACCAAAGATCTAGGAGAGATGAGCATTAGGATCCGTATAGTGAATAGAGTAAGGATTTATATCAAGCTTGAGACCATACAATGTTCAGGCACTCTTCTTAGTTTTAACACAACATCTCCCCCTTTTCAGCGCGTTCCGTATGTTATTGACGTCTGCGATCCAGAAAGGGTGAGAGAGTTTCAGCCGCTTCCAAAGAACTCTCGTTTTTATATACATACGTACAAGACAATCGCTGTCTCGAGAGTCTTTAAGATGTAGTGAGATAAATTGATTGAAGACAATACGTGCGACCTTATTCGTAATTGAAAAAAACCGTCACCCTCATAAACCTCCGTGAACTTTTGGGGTTTCGGAGGAATAACTGTATTTGACTTTGAGGTATTAAAAGGGCTTCCAGTAATTCGCTAGAAAATACAAGACTTCCACTCGTCCTAAGCGAGTTGTTTGTGACGTGTCCTGGTTTGCTAGAAAATTGACTTGGAAGAGATGTTTGAAGCGAGTACCCCAAACGAAATGAATTTATCGCGAGGACGCTTCTGAATCGTGAGGTTTCAGGACAGCCTTTCTACCTTTTCACACAATTTCGTCCTTCAATCGCATTTGACCTTTCTAGCCTCTTACTTAGAAATTTCAAATCCGATGATATGAGGTTCCCAATCGAAGTATAGACCACTCTTTTTGGGTTCATTGAAGTTGCATTTGATCGACGTTACGATCTTAATGAGCTCTTGCCCTTGCATGCCTGAATCGGAGTTCACCACCAGTGATAGCATAAAAATAGCTTCATCTACATCGCAGAACTGCACTGTGGAAAAGTTGTATACTGTACATTGCAGTAGATTAAAAGCTTACTCCAGAATGAGTTCAGACATACCCAACACATCTAAGGCTTGTGAGGTAAGCCGACATTGCGCCAACCATCTCTTCTCTCTGAGGTCGGGGCGCACGCGTCTTGGGTTTAAAGTTAGTTGAGCTTGATGAAAACAACTAATAGCCGGCCTATGCAGCGTTAAGTAAACCGTTACAATAAAAACCACATGAACCGTGTAACACCGACAACAGAAGCAGATAACAACACGGAATAGTGGTTGTGAGACAAGCCTTTTTCCTCCTTCTTTGGAGTTCGCTAATGGCAAATTTTTTGCAAAGAAAAAGTTTTTTTTTTTGTAATGAATTTCTTTGGGGGAAGATTAAATTAATTTTTAAAGAAAACCAAAGTAGAGTTACTTTCCGAAAAATTGTCTGGTTCAAAAACAGTTGGATACATAAATAATTGCCGTATTAGCATATCCTTCTTGCAAAATCCATCAAAAACAAAAACAAACTTCCCCTAATTAGAGAAAAATATTCCATTGCGTGTGAAGGGAATGTTTTTAATGAATTGGTTTTGCTTGTTGAGCTAGTATGTGTACATATTTTTGTTGAGCATTTGCGCAATAATGTTAATATTTAATTTATAATTACAACGAGAAAGAAGCAAAGCCCAAAATGAGAAATGCGAAAACCGCGGTAAAGAAATTTTAGATGCGCAACGTAGCCGCCGTTAAAGCGGTGATGATGCAAAATTTTAGCGCGAAATGACTGATTACAATCCTGCATATGTATATGGGGTGTTCCATATCAAAACGGACGGGGTTCACACTTCATGTGTTTGATTTGTTTAAAATTTTTAGGGAAGACGGACAAACATGAATAATAAAAAAAAATATGAAATTTGAGATTGCAAACAAAAACTGCATTTGCATACTGCATTTTTAAAAACTTAACAGCACAAAAACGAAAACAAATCGATTTAAAAGTTTTCCAAATATCTCGAGAACAGGGCGAAGAAAAAATTTGAAAAAAATCACACATCAAAATTCTCTATGAAAAGAAATAGTTTTGAAATTTTTTATTTCTTGAAAAATTTTTCACATTCAAATTTTTTCATTCCAAAAACTAGTTTTTGAAAATGTGCCATTCTCAAAAAAAAAAAACATTTTAAAAAATTGCAATGGTAGCTCTGAGTACTGCGCATTATTTATGTATAGTATAGTATTTTCATTGAGAATTTTGATGTGTGTATGTGTGATTTTTTTGAAATTTTTTCCTCTTTTTGTGCTGTAAAGTTTTTAAAAATATATTAATCTAGCAAAAAATTTCATAGTTATGTTTATCAATCAAGCCTAAAAATTTAAAACAAATCAAACACATGAAGTGTGTCCATTTTGGTATGGAACGCCCCATATACATGTGCAGATATGTATGTTTACATGTGCACAAATGTGTGGGGGAAAGCATAAAGTTTACCGCAAAGTGGAAATCCTTCAAAAATTGCACACTGCCGAAAATTTTAAAATCCCGATATGAGTGGGGATGTATACATGTGTGTGTGTGTGTATGTGTGTAAATGAGACACCTGCAGCTGTGCCACCGTGTCACAGTGGCGCAGAAGTGATATTCCCTATTGACGCCTGCAATTCTTGACGGATTTAAAATTTTTGATAAGTTAACATCTTTTCTCACGGTATTGGTGAAATTTTCGTTAGCCCAGCAGAAAATTTGTTACTTCTTCTTGCGTAGCCCAGTAGAAAATGCGTAATTTTTCATTAATTCTCAGGGCCAATTCGAGACTAGTACAGGACTTTTTTGGGAACATATTTTTTTCGTCATTAAAGATAAGTAAAAATTTATGAGCTAGTTTTTTAAATAATTTTTTTATAGTTAACAGTTTTGATTAAAGAAGAATTCCTTAACCGATAAAACAAGTGGTATATCAAATTAAAAGGCAACTGAATTTTCTATATTTTTTTACTAATTAATTTTAAGTTGCACGTTTTCGAGATATTTATAAAGATAAAAAAATGTTTTCTTTCTGGAAAAATTTCGATTTATATTATTAAAAATATTTTTAAAAACAACTTGAAGAATTTTTTATAATAATTTATTAATAATTATATATTTTCAAAAAATATAAGACATTTAAGTAGACTTTAATAGTTTTATATTTTCTTACCGTGTATTCATTGAGATAGTTTTATCAAGAAGTTTTAGAAAAAAAGCCTGTTTTTTCAAAACTAGAAAAATATTTAAAAAAATAATTATCTAGGATTTAATTTTGGGGAAACACAGTTATTATGGAAACATATAATTATTAAAACAGTTTTTTAGGAAAATAAAAAATTTTTGCAGTAAAAGTTATGTTTTGGAAAAATATTTGATAATTTTGGAAATAAAAATTTCAAAAATAATAATTGTTTAGTATTAAAAGTAGGATACTAAGCAGTTTACGGAAAAATAATGTAGGTAAAAATAATAAAAATAAAAAATGCCAGAATTATAAAATATATTCCTACCCTTATCTATAGAAAAAAATATTTCTTTGGAGAAAACAGTATTTAGGAAAATATCAAAAAAAAGTATTTTTTAAAAAGCCCAAAAAAATTATTTCAAAAAAATTTTTGTTTTTTTTTAGCAAAAAGATTTTAGTTAAAACCGGTGAAATTTTATAGGATCAAATTATTTTTTAAATAGTTTTTTTTTTTAATATAAGAATTTATTTACTAATACCTCGGTTAATCTCATTTTAAAATGTAAATCATGAGTTTCTAAATATAGGCTCATGGACCTAAAAGGGTTAAGCCTCGTAAGAACTTAATTCTCTATCAATTAAAAATGATAATAATTGAAAATCCGTCAAAAATTCTCAATTCTTTTTGAATAGTAAATATTGCGTCTGCACCACTGTGCGTGCATTTGAAACATGATTATTTGTATACGCGCATGTGTCTGCTGTCTGATATTGTTTTCAACTGACTTTAATTGAAATTTTACGCGATTCACATTACGACGATGTATAAATTACATTTCCAGAAAACATTGTATCTCCGCTCACAGCAGTGCAGAGTGCTCTTTCACCTTTTCACCTTCACTAAATTCGCACTGCCGCTCCATGTCACCTTGCTGACTTGTTGGCTGCCTTACTTGCCACTTTTGCTATCCAAATATTTACATTGGTAAACAGCGTCGAATTTCGAATAAGTGTACATAACAAGAAATAGAGATTGAATTTTCCCTAATTAAGCTCTTCCTGTGGTCGTCGCAGCAACTGGCTGTGCGCTGCGCTACACGACAAGTAAGTAAGCGAAATTTTCATTCCTTCAGCCAGCAACCAGCATTCGTCAGCAACCAACGGCCAACAGCCAGTTTTACTCGAATTCATTAAATACTTTCTGCGACCCTTCAAGTGTCTTACCTTTTACTCTAAAGATTGCTTTACTGGCAGGCGGAATACACTATCGAACTCAGAGAGAGGAGTCATTCTAATTATGTCGCGCGTCCGTCGACGATGCGCACCAATCAAGTTGGCATACCATTACGTACTTGGTAATTTTCGACGAATTTCCATTGAAGGGGTTATGTGCGGTAAGCAATGACGACGACGGTGAGCAGTCAACGAAATGTGGTTGCTAGTGAACGGAAGGACCACAGGAGTGTACTTAGCGGCTATCAAATTGGCGGCGCCACTTGAGCTCACGTCGTTCTTGTCGTTCGTAGTACGTTTTATTCGTTGTTTTTGTGTGAGTGGTCGTTAGCAGGAAATTTGAAGTTTTAACTATTTTTTTAGATGATTATTATGCTCCTTTGACGCTTTGCTGTAGGTGGGCGGGCGAGATAGTAAGGAGTTACATATTTATGGTATAATTTGATTTTGCTTTCGTACTTATGGCTTTTTAATGTCAAATTTTATGCGTTCAAATTTTGTAACGACCTTATTGAGACAACTGGGCATACACTGGAAGGAGAGGAGAAACTTTGACATCAACGGGTAAATCTTCGACATAATACATACTATCAGAACTTCATAAATAGCTACATAGAATGCTGCATTTGGCTCTAAGTGTAAGCTGGGAAATTAGGTACACATACATTCTGGAGAACGTGTTTGAAGAATTAATTTTTCAACACATTGGCCTATTTTCTCGCTTTGGGTGATCCCTATGAGTGCCAAAAAAGGCACAGAGTTTACTGCCCCAGACGGAATGAACGAGATCCGACACCCCCGATTTCATTGTCTCTGCCCCGATAATGAAAAAGGGTATTCGAAACCCCTACCTGTCATTCCTATCTCTTCTAGATTTCAGATAACCCCAACACGAAGTGAGAAACGGTCCTTGGAAAGTGACTGTTAATAAACCCAGTAAAGTCCACCATCATCCCCTTCACTAAGAGAAGGAAAGTCAATTTGACTAAACTCATAATGGAAGCTCTGAAGATTGAGTTATGACAAGAGGCGAAATATGTATATATGGAAAAGCGTCGTAGCCAAAAGACTTAACTGGAATTCATAAATACTATTAACTCATTAGCAATTTCGCTCCATTAAACATTTCTATGTTCATTGCTTGTGAAGCGCAACATTTCTATACACTGATACTCATAGTTTATTTTACATACCAAAGATCTTTGTCCGATAAACTATACTATTACCTTTTCCGCGGATTCGCAAAAAAAGATCCGCACCGCTTCCTATCTCTATCTTTCAGTTATCGGCGAAAGTGATTAGGCCAGCCACTGCTTGGACCAAATTTGTCAACAGATGACAGAAATCAGTACATCATCTTCCCACACCAGTTTCGTTACAAAAAATATACCAGCAAGCCAGATTAGGTAGAAAACCTGCTCCCAGCAGACACGTGCTTGCAGGCAATGGCCAGTCAGAACACCCACCAGTAGCCTAGCGTCCTCGCTCTTGATGGAAATGACAAATGATAAACTTCGTGAGCTTCATGTTATACGCTCTGGACACTTTTGTTTTGTTGCACGCCTTCTGCGCCTTCCGGAACATGGAAACGTCGAGTTTTTGTTGAACCCTATCGTCGTCATTTCGTCCAAAATGGCTGGCATTGAGGCATTTTTGAATGTCCCCGTTATGTCCAGGAATACCGCCAACACGAATTCCCCGTTCTCTAGAGCCATTTCTATTCGCCTAATAACATTGTGTAGGGCGGTGTCTACCGATCTTGCCTTTGAAAAAAGGTGCCCCGCTACGTTTTGTTTGGTGTATACGTCTATTAGCCTCTCCATCATGGATCTCTTGAAGAACGGATGTTAGTCTAATGGATCTGTAATGCTTTGGGTATGCGCGGCCACTTCTGCCGTTGCATGTTGTACAGCCAAACTCTGGTCTTCTGACCCGTCTTCTGCAGCAGCCCTGGAAACATTACTTCCAGGTCGGCGTAAGTGGGAATACTATATAAAATCTTTGTTGGTAGACCAATTCTCTAATTTTCCTCGAATTTTAAAAACTAGAACGACGTAGTGTGGAATTTTTTAGTATCTTAGTTGATTTTGATTGCGTTGTACCCCTTAATTTCACTCAAGATCCCTGCATGCCCAAGGCTATGCACCAATCATGAAGAGTTCCATCGGCTGTCAGATTTCACTGACCGCAGCACCTGCCCGATTAACCGCAGTATGTTAGTATCTGTACTTCACCAAAAATTATCTCTGACAACTACTTTTATGCAATGCTTTCCACCAGACTAGAGCTTCATAAGAGCTCATGGCTTCGTGATATTCACCTAAGTAGTCTGGTCCTGTGCAATAAAGACACAATTCAAAATTCCAAAAATAAAAACGGTTACTGCTGTTAAGGGGCTCTTGTCTCTACTCCTTGTCTAATTCATTTCCATCCCTCACTAAAGTGAGCAGTAAGGATTGCTGAACTAAGTACTAAAGAGTAGACATGGATTCGACAAAGATTAGAGACATGAGTCACTTAACAGTAGTAAGGGTTTTTATTTTTTGAATTTCAAATTGTGTCGTTTTTGTACAGGACCATCGATATGTAAAGAATGTTTTGACTTTAACTTGCAGAGAGAGCATTGCGCTGACCTGAAAGCCGCACCCGCACAACATCCATGCCTGCGAAAGGACCAAAGCACGAGACCAGGTAGGCACAGCTTTGAATATTTCAGAGGCAAATGAGGTTCTTAATATTCGATACACGGCCAAATATGGCCAAACGAAGGTGAACGGCTCTTTAGTCCTGCAGATCTGCAGAAGCTTGTGCATTTTAAGCCGCGCAGGCACTGCGGTGTATTTCTGCCATGAAAAACCGCTTCTCATAAAAATACAATCGCCGTTCGACAGTGTAGATCTACTAAACACTATCATATTGTATACGCGTCAATCTATTATTATTATAAATACTTAGCGTGGGGTTGAGGTCTGTTAACCTTAGTAAAATAAAGCAACCAACTAACCAGAGCTCCGGTAGTTCTGATCGGCTTTAGGACTGCGGCATAAGCCCCTTGTACTTCTTTTCGAAGGTTTTTCTTGTATACTGCTAGAACTTTCTTCACTCTCCCCTTCACCTGAACTTGGAGTCGAAAATAACAGCTAAATGTTTGGCCGCAGACGAGAGTCTCATTCTTGTCCCCATCCAGTAATGCTAAGCAAAGTGAATTTATTGGTTATTATTATGCTTAACTCACTCTGAAATATTACGCAACTCTGATGCCATTGCCTCCATGACTGACATATATCAGGAATTTGCATTTTTCTCTTTTTCATGAAAACTTATAATACCGGATTTGCAACCAAGAATTAGAGAAGAATCGATGAAATATATGCCCGCTAAGTGACCTGGCACTCGTGCATAATATCTGATTAGCTCAAGCAACAACTCTGACAACTTTGCTTTGAAAACAGCGCTTTGCTCAATTTGGTGATTACCGCTATTGTACTTGAGTATTTAGCAGAAGAGCTATTATATACATATACATAAGTAGCAGTAGTAGTTATTCTAACTCGCAATTCCTACTTCTAATACACAATATTGTTTCGATATACCTATTTTACCCTTTAAATTTGAAATATAAATACTTTAATCAATGCCAGTATCTAACCTGAAGCAAATGTATTAAAACAGCTAACTAAAATACTCTACAAAATGCAGAGAGATACGCATAAAAAGTAAAAAATACTCATAAGAGAGATTAAATTAAATTAGACTTAAGAAGAGTAAGTAAGTTTTTATGGTCACTTTGTGGTTGTTAGCAGAAAGCGTTGCGGCGGCAAGCAGCAATGCCACATAATTATCTAAAAAACGTCTTACGAAAAGCAGAGCTAAAAGTTCGACAATTTGGGCAAAAAAAACTAAGTAAACCTTTGGCAAAATTTCAAAGCAAGTAACGAAGTAAAAGAGGAAGGAAGCACACCGAAAATATGCAAAGTTGTAGATTAACATCTCTCAGCTTTGCTATTTACGACCTTCAACTATGTTTGTATGTTTGGGCCAGCGAAAGTGTCGTCAACTTAGCATTTGTTGGCAGCTGTTTGCTTGTAATTGAAAATTAGCATTTCGCTTGGTAATATAGACTAATTGTATAAAAGCGTTTAACGACAGACACTAACATTGTTCGTAATTCTTCTACTCTTAAAAAGCTTGAGAAATGTTTGATGAATATTTCTCGGGATTATTTGTTTGGTTCTAAGCTATAGTTTGACGCCGCTAGGTGGCACTGGAGTAGTAATATTTCCAAAATGAATTCTTTTCTCTCTTTTTCTAGGCATCCACGATTCATAGTCTGCCTCTTCCTTTGTGGAACAGTTTAAACCCAGACCAAACTGCTCAGGCAGCTAATGTTCATATCCGCCATTCCCAAATGCAGGTATGTATTTCATCTTGGTAGGATTTGCAGTTTTATCAATATACATGTAGACAGAGCTCTATTGGCCGTCCTTATCGTGAAGTCCGACAAAATATAGATTGAAAATTTTTCTCAAAAACGGTCAATGAGGACACGAGCCGGCGGCAAAGATCTAGTAGGGTGCATGTGCCTGCTGCCTTCTTCTGTAATGTGGTAGTAGATGAACTCCAGTAAACGCTAAAAGATAAATGAATCTGGTTCCAAGGCTAAGCGGTTAGGAGAAACACCCATTGTGACCTACTCCAAAGGGCACTAAGGATAAAGAAGAAGTGGTGTATGCATGTTGGTATTAAGATAAGCTCAGCAAAAGCAACAATCATTCCATTCACAAGAAGAAGGACCCTACCTGTATTGAGAAATATAGCTTTCTATTGCAGCAAAGTCGGCACTGTTTCGGAAGCGTCTTGCTTGTATTTTCATCACAGGCCAAATGCTCAACTATCTCACGGCGATAATGAAGGTTGTTATCGAGCTCACTCCGCCTCGTAACCTTCAACAGCGAAGGTTTGTGGACATCAGAACATCGTATCTTCTCCGAATATAAAGTCGCTGATTGCAAAGCTATGCCTGAACCAATACCCCGCACAAGTGAGAAATCGCCATAGATTTTTTGGAAAAAATTAGAAAGAATTGGCATAGTGTTTAAATTTTTCATACGTTAATTTTATGGGCATAAGTAATAAAAAATACTAAAAATAGGTAAGATCGGTTTACTTTAAAGCATAGCTCCCATACAAATCTAAACTCAAAAACACCATAAAAATCGCACCAATGAGATTTTGACCTGAAAATTTGTCCATATATTCATGATAATATTGTAAGAGATCATCAACAAGTTTTGCGTAATCGGTTTGTTTTAAAGCATATCTCCCATACAAACATAACCTCAAAAGCGCCTTAAAAATGTCATAATGTCACCAATGAATATGTGAGTCCGAAATTTTATGCTTATGTTTATAAAAACGTTATATGGGGAAAACAAAAAACAAATTGGCAAAATTGGTTTATTTTAACGAATATCGCCCATACAAAACTAACCTCGAAAAAGCTGATTAGGCTCGTTAGTAGGTTGAGTTATTCTGGCTGCCCTCATCCGTACAGGAAAAGGGCACACTTAGGCCTCCACGGGCCCATTGTGATGACATATTAGAGACTCCTAGCATCCCTCCTCCTACCTCAGAGATGGAACCTATTTGTAGCTTTGATGAAGCGAACAAAATCGTACATACTGGCCGAATCCAGCTCAGCCAGACACTCAAAAGAATAGCGGAGGAGCGAGCGTCGACGAGCCCTTGCCAAAGCGAGACAGCGGCATAGGTAATGCTCCACGCTTTCGATTTCCTCCTGATCGTGGCAGCTACGAGAGTAATCGTTTTGCTGCAAACCCATCCTGGCAGCATGTGTTCCTATAACGCAGTGCCCGGTGAGAATTTCAATAACATGGCGGAGCATTGGTCGCTCCAAACTGAAGAGAGGGCGAGATCTACGCTTATCTAATCTAGGCCAGATGTGTCTCGCTATCCTGCACGTGGGCTCCGCAGACCATCTTACATTTGCCCGTTCGATAATGTAACCAGAGTTTACAAGAAGATAGCGGAGTACCCGCATTACGAGCGGTACTGATAGCAGACAGTTGGGTTCCTTTACGAGCCAGCTCGTCCGAAGCATAGTTGCCCCGTATGTCTCTATGGCCTGGCACCAATACAACTTGAGTAGAGTAACTACTTGCCAGCTCATTTAGAGTACGTCTACAGTCCATGACAATCTTCTACGTAGATTTGTCACAATTAAATGCTTTGATAGCTGCCTGACTATCAGAATACATGTAGATTAAGAGGAGAATCGATCAGCCATCTAGCAGCTTCGTCGATTGCTGTTAGTTCAGCATGAAAAACGCTGCAGAAATCTGGCAGACAAAAACTGAGGCTAAGTGAGAGTTCTTGCGAATATATTCCACTTCCTACCTTCTGATCTGATTTGGAGCCATCGGTGTAAATGGCTGTTGAATCACAGTAGGAGATCAGGGCTGAATCCTCCTCCCATTCACCCCTTGAGGGTATCCTCGGTTGGAAATGATTCTTTAGTCCAGTAGGCGGGACTGTGTAGTCCAGACGCTTGAAGTCTCAAAATTCTAGAGTGTTCAAACCTTGTATCACCCCACTTGATCAGCGCGTTTAATCTAAGGGCATTGCTACTTGCCTGCAGTTTACCATCTAGGTCAATAGGTAGAAAATGGAGCAAGGTCTCTAGGGCTTTAGTCGGCGTAGAGGGTAATGCCCCTGAGATCTTGATAGGCTCATTAGTAAGTAAAATGAGTATTTACAAAAATTTTGCAGATAATTGCAGCTGGAATAGATTATATATTAATCCGAACTAGTAGATATAGAGATAGTTAAGACTATATCACGATTCAAGGGTCGTTGACGAAGACAGCTATAGTCAAATGAATTAAGTAGTTAATGGAAAAAATATACATTTCCTTAAATAAAATATTTTTTTATTTACTCATACTCGACGGACGAAAATGGCATTTTTAATGACACGACATAAGCCTTCTATGATAAACATTAAATGTTCTGTGATAATGGTTTTCATTTTAGTATTTGTTTTTTTTTTTTTTAATTTGTGTACATCAATATTCATTCCCGTGGCTTATTCGTTTAGTTTCCAAACTTTAAATTTTATTTGATACCAATTCTTGTAAGCAATTAAATATTAACTACGAAAGTAATTTCAAGCTGGAACCAGCTGCATCCCCAATTTTGGTACACAGACGGCTCAAAAACAAAAGGCATCGTAATTGGCATATTTAGACCTTAGGCTGTGTGCAGAGATCAATCTTCAGCGAAAGTATCGCAATGAAAACATTCCAATATTAAGCGACAATGAGGCTGCATCCAGAGCCCTTCTTTTCCCTAAAATCAAATCTTAATTGGTGCTGGAGTGAATTGAGGAACTAAACGTCTTAATGACAAACAGCTGTGTCTTTCTCTTCTGGGTGCTGGGTCACAAGGACATAGCAGATGACGAAAAGGTAGACATGCTTGCGGATTTCAGTGCAAATTGATTCAGAAAAATAAAGAACGAAAATTTCGTGTGCTTCCTAGAATAAGCTAAATGTTTTGCTAAACGCTTTTTCCCATTTTAAATTTTTCGGCAAATCTTCTTAAAACAAAGCGCAAGTGTTTTACAAAAATCAATCCTATACTCGTACTTTGATCACTGAGGTGTATGAGTGGGGGAACTGTCAG
>NW_016171851.1:0-13846 GCF_001687245.7 Rhagoletis zephyria
CAAAAATTTATAATATTCTTATTTTTCGTCTAAAACTTATTATAAACATAAATTTTGAGTCAATAATCTCAAGTATTTACTAAAATATCGCAGTTTTCGTATTTCTGAAAATTACCGTTATATGGGAAGTGGGCGTGGTTAAAGTCCGATTTCGCCCATTTTCAATACCAACCTACCTTGGATTAAGGGAAACCTACATACCAAATTTCGTTGAGATATCTCNTTCATTCTGAGCATTTATGTATACATTTGTCTATATCTATTCTATATCTATCTCGATTCGTTTTGGCTGTTACAAACAACCGTTATGTGAACAAAATTAATATACCCTTGTGTACAAGTGCGCTCGGGTATATAAAAGAAAAAAAACGCTAATAGTTTACGGCTGATTCATAATTCATAAACAAATCAAGTAATTTTCCACGCAGAATTTGTCAATAAATGCGAAATTCCTGAAAATTTAACCAATTTTAAAAATTTGCTATCATGTTTATTATTTTTTAATCACATTTTTTAGAAAAATTTTGGGCATGCATTTTTATAGCCAATTTAACGTCAGTATAATAAGAAAAAGCAAGTTCGAAGTTTTGCATTTTCTTCGATATAAAAATACGAGTATTTTAGAACATAAGTATTTTGTCTGGATGAAAATTTGAAACATCTCTAACCAAAAAATTCACAAAAATCAATGCGATTTTTTAGGTACTTCAAACCTTCACTTTCTGTACTGAAATTGAATGAGCTACAACTACAAAACTTCATACACAAAAATTTTCTGTCAGCCTGGTACTACGCAGCCATGTTTTTAACCGGCTAAGGATTGAAAAACTTATTTCTGAAGTAGCATTACTAGCTTGAAGCGTGTCCTTGCATTCTGGCTTTGTAAATCATTGGAAAATGATATTCGTCGCAGTTACCAAGCACTTCACGTTGCACACAGGAGTATTTGTATTTGTATAATAAAGCCGGTAAAAATTCAGATTTATTCACTTGGATATTCTCTTTAAACATATTATTTTTCAAGCTATATAACCGATCTATTTGTTGGAAGGATTTTTGACTGCGTCAAATAGAACAAAGCCGTTTTTTTATTTTTTTCTGCGCTTCCAATAGCTGCATTGGTTTCGTTCGTTATTATGTTTTTATGGACCAATCTTAAAATAAAATTAGTTAAACTATTTGAAATTGGGCTATTGGATATTTATTTTTAGCAAAAATTTCAAATAAATAACAGGCATTTTGTTTGCTTGTCGAGCCTTGTCAGTAGCGTGGGCCGAAAATCCGCTTTTTTGGAAGTTTGATTGGTAATAGCAAAAATATGGTTCACTATGCTCTAAAAAATATCGGTGTGAAATGTGAAAGTTTTTGGTCAATATCCTAGGCTCGCCCAAGTCCATCAAAGTTCAAGTACTAAAAAAAAAATGTTCTTAGCTAACTTCGATTCTCTACAAAACAGGTCCATATACCTAATTATGTAGGCCTAATACTTTAGAAGGTTATTGCAATTTTAGTAAAAAAATTGTGTTACTTAATTTATTTATTAATTTTTATTTTTTGGCCATATTGAACTTTGATGGACTTGGGCGAGCCTAAGATATTGACCAAAAAATGTCATATTTCACACAGATTGTTTTTAGAGTAGTGAACCATATTTTTCTATTACCAATCAAAATTATAAAAAAGCGGATTTTCGGCCCACGCTACTTGTTAGGCAATATTCTTTTATAGGGATATATTTTGGATCCTTGGCTATAAACCTCTCTTATAAAACTGTCCGCCTACGTCTGCTTTCTGCGCTATTTAAAGTCGAAATTAAGATCCCTCAAAAAGGATTCCAAGCAGAAATGCTCAACGGCTAGTTATACGGAGATTCGATGAGGGCATAATTAAAAATCTGTTAGTCTGATGGAATATTATTTGTCAAAAATCTGGTGGAAAAACTTGATGCACCGCTAGTTTCTTCCTACTTTTTTCTTTATCAGTAAAACTAACTTAAAAGTATAAAGTTCGCTCGATACTCAAATGCTTTCGTCGGAGCCAAGTACTTACTGAGATTCACCGAATTATATGTCCTCAAATTTCAGTGCCCTCGGAAGATCATTAAAAAGACTATGAAACATGGACAATGACACTCTCTACTCAACTTCGATCAGAACGTATGGGTTTTTATCACACTTTACCGCATTCTCAGCATCAAAAATTTGGAAACTGAAAATTCTAAACAATTCGCAACTATTCGTAAATGAGGGCCAATCTGAAAAAAACGGAGGGCATATCCGGACTCGCCGATCTAAATATGACATAGAAATATGAATGCCGTTTTTGAATTTTTCTGAAGTAGGTTTTTTGTGGACCCATGGTATTCGATGGATAAATATGTCACGAAAATGAATCTTAGATAAATGTAATTAGCCTTATTTTCTCATATAAATGCCTAATTATGATTAAGTTCAGTGTTTTCTTTCAGTACTTAGCAGAAAAACACACCAAATAAATTTGACCGGTCTTACTATGCAAATACTCCTTTGTGCGTTGGCGAAAAGATTTACATGATTTCTTACGGATACATTGTAAGCAGGGCTAGCAAAACTATGGCAGAAAAAATTGAAAATAAGCGCTATAAATTACCAAATATGCTCTTAAATAAGCTAAATCAAGGAAATTTTATTTAATTTGTTTCAATATTTTTATTCGATAATCTCGTAAAGTATAAGAAAACATGCTTTTTTAAATTATCAATCGAAAATGACTTTCTCTTGTCATTTAAAATATAATAATGTTGACTGATTCGAAATTTAAAATTGTTGAATAATTAGAATTCCTACATGGTGGTAGCAGAAGTATATAAAAACATATGTATTAATTCACTTTGTTTCACGCATTTCTATCGTTTTTCTTCCGAAAATGTATTAAATGTTGTCAGGTATGAAAAATAAGCACGTAAGTCGAATGTATACAAAAACCAACAAAATTGCCAGATATATGCAAAATACGCTTTTTCCAGCATTTACTTAGGTTGGTTGGCCAGTCTTCATTATGGATAGTCTTGTGAAAACCTAAAAAATATATTATGATTGAAGATTAAAATGAACAAAAAAACTTTTTAACAAAACTTGTTTTCAAATTTCTCGTTAGAGGTAGTTTATTTTAACCTAAATTTTCATTTTCGCCCAGCCCACTGGCATACATACAAAGATATTCATGTAGCATATCTATGTAAGAATGTATATCACATGTGCACCCAATTACGAGCTCGTTAACTGGGAAGTTCAGGAGCCTTTGTTTATTCGAGTGGTACTCCATTCGACTTGACCTTCTCTGAAACCCACAACAACTACATATGTATGTATGTACTTACGAGTATTGCGAAAACAAAGAAACATTTTTTGAACACAAAGTTAACAACTGCGCCAGCAGAGGTATAATAAAGCGCTAGCAATCTCATACTGAAGATGCAATATTGTAGACGTTGGCAACCATTTTCTCATATCAGATTTATAGCCATGGAAATTCTAGTAGTACCCGGCTAGAAAGTAAAACGAATGTTATGAGAACACTAACGAAAGTATGCATAGATAGATATATGTATGTATCAGGGATGGAATTTCAAAATTTCAAAATGTGCCAAGTCCTCTTCAAAAATAGTGCCGAAAAGAAGATGAAAGTGCCACAAAATTAAATTTTTTTAAAGCGTTTTTAAAACAATGTATTTTTAGAAATAATATTTTTAAAATACAGGTCTTAATTTTTTTTTAAATACAATAATTATTAATTAACTAAATTATTACAGTAAATCACTTTTATGAAGGACTCCTTAGACATATAGATAAATTCATGGTAAAATTACACAGTTTTCCAATTTCGGAGGAGAAATACACCGAAATATACATACGTATTATGATATTTTTACACACATATATGTATGTACCTATATGCGAAATGGCAGTGAGACATTTTGACCAGTATAGCCTATTCTGTTCATTGTTTTTTTTCGATGGATTTTATATAAAAGTCTAATTCATAATTTAATAAATACAATATATGTATGTACAAAAATCGGCATTTCAAACTTTGTACAAAAATTATAAAAATTTAGCAGGTTTTCGCAACAACAATCTTTGAATTCACAATTTTAAGGGAGATTCCAAGTTTTCAATTCTGTGCACTTTTTTGCATATAAAGTGTGGTCGAAATTTTTTTAATGGATGAAAATTTATGACACCGTCAAAAAAAAAATATCAAAAATCCTTGGGATATTGCAGAATATTGCACTTTTATTTAATGGACTATGAAACTGCAAGCTTAGAATATTCCTAAAAATTCTGAATTAAAAGTTAGTTGTTGCGAAAACCTACTTTTCGTACTGCGTATTCACAATAGAATTCAGCGGTTTGTAAGTATTTCTCACGGCCCTTATTTTAATTGTTTAGTGCTTTTAAATTTCACTTTCTGTATTTTTTAAACCTACAATGTGGTATGTGATTTTTTATTGTATAGTGGCATTTTATTCTAAATTTCTGTATTTTATGATGGTACCAAAACAGGATAAATTGTGCCAAAAGTGCCTCCGTGAATGAAAGTGCCAAAAATGGCACTATTGTGCATACTTTTCCATCACTGGTATGTATGCGAACATATGTATGTATTTTCAACACTGCATTGTCTTAGATACAATAGAGGCATAGCTGTAACAAAGCAAAAATGACTTCGAAATTTTATCTAGATGTTCGTTCAGAACAAAAGATTTAATTTTTGTAGGCGGCCTAGTGAGAGAAGTGACGATGGAATAAATGAATATGTATCTACTTTCGTTATATGTAAGCATAATGAAAATAATATAAAATCTATTATATTTTAAGACTTGCACCATAATATTAAAATTTACCTGAGCTGGACCGATTTGAAAATACCTCCAAAAATGGAGATTTTTATGAATAAAAATTGTTTCTTAAAGAACTTTTTTTAGGCTTAAAAAATCTGCATAAAAATATTTAAAAATCTTTTCAACGGAATCGAAAATAATGAGATTTTTGATGCTGCTTTTTTACTCTTTTTTTCAAAGATTGATTTACGAAAAACATAAAGTTTTTTTCCCACTTTTTTTATTTGTGTGCAAAAAATAGTCATTCGTGTCCCATTTTTTTTTAACAAATAGCAACACATCTTAATTCAACTTTGACTGATGTTCGTTCATCCTAATTTTTCCTTTCATGCTTTGACTGAGTTTATTAGCAAAGAGAAAAGGTGAGAAAATACCTTTCCAATGATACCTCACAAGTCTTAATCGGAAGAGGTTAGGTGCAGTTATTCAAGTTTTTCTTATTCCAGTCTTTGGAAAAAGTTAAAAACCAGCATCAAAAATCGCATTACGATTCCGTTCAAATTTTTTTTTAAATACTTTTATGCAAATTTTTTAAGCTTAAACCTTTTTGTCCCTTCAGGGGATTTTTTTCAAAAAACATCTTCAAGAAACTATTTTTATTCATAAAAAACTCCATTTTTGGAGGTATTTTCAAATCGGTCCAGCTCATGTAAATCTTAATATTTTTCCGAAATATTTTTGTGGACGTCTTGAAATATAATATATTTTATAATTCCATTGGAAAACCAGTACCGTTTTTTTTTTGTATGGGTGGAGTGATGCAGTCTAATGTACATTCACAGCTTGTATTGCTCAGCTTGCTCAGTAAAGACGACAGAAGGGCATCAGATCAGGGGCTGCGTGGTCGGGTCGTACCTGCTCGGCAATCGTGGCAATCGTCATTCGGGTGCGGCACACTCGAGTGGATCCTGTACTGAGTCCCTTCCTGATTCATAGCTTAGAGGTAGCCCGGCAGTAGGCATAAAATGTAATGGTTGGTTTACCAAATGAACACATTATGGAGTCTGGCAAACAGGAAGAAGGCAGGGCTGGAATATCAGCCCAAACGTTGGTAGGAGAAGTAGTTGCTACCACCGGCGGGCGCAGTGAGCATACAAGCCGCATCGCCAGCGACTACACCACTTCTGTGATCGGAGCAGATTCCAGTAGTTGTAAAGCTACTGCCAAAACGCAATATCGTGGTGATGCCATAGTCCCAGCTGACTCGGGTCACAAAAGCGATTTTAACTACGCAGCGAAGCCGCAACGCAGTGATGCCGCAGTCCATGAAGACTCGAATCACAAAAGCGCTGTCAGCATCAACACCGCTGATGAGGAAGCTCTTCTGCGGTCTCCGAGTGAGCTCGTAACGGCCAGCTCTAGCAAAGCGATAGGGCAAAGCCCAGTATGGAGGTGCTGAAAGCCAAATCTAGGTATAAAGTCGGCGCCAAACTCTGCGCTCGTCTGGAAAACCAGACTGACCTGTCGAAAGAGGAGAAGTAAGGGTTAGTCTGGTCCAAGGCAGCTATGGCAGATGTGGTTGCCAAACGACACTTAATCGTGGCACTCGTGGATCATACTGATTCTGGGAATCATCAATAGAGGTGGTTGACCGTAGTAGCTATCCATCTTTGCCCAAAGCGACGGTTCTAATACCTCGAATGGTAAACCCTGAGAATGCGCTACAGCTTCTACAGCGCCAAAATCCTGATGTGACAACGAGTGATTAGAAGGTTTTGAAGGTCGTCAAGCCTGCTAAGGACGGCGAAGGACAGTTCTATATCCTCTCTATCAATAAAGTGGCCGAAGACATTTTGTATCCGCGACTCGATAAGATGGCGTGAGGCTGCGGATGCGTGTACGTACGCCTCAAAAAGCGTCATCCGACCAATAAAATCACAAACACGCTCGCAGCAGAGGTGATAGGAGAAAATCTAGGTTTAGATGAAATCCTTAGCTCTTCCCTCAAAATGCGCGACGGTGATGGAACGGGTGTGATGGCCATGGAAACCAGCCCCGGAGTGGAACCAGCAGCTGGTGCTAAAGGTTCTGCAGATATACCTCCATCGCAGTAAAACCGCCTCAGCCGAGCTGCTCCTCACGTTAGAGGAGGGCGGCTACGAAGTGGCCGATATTTTTCGATGCATCGATTTACATAGGATTTCCCAGATTTACATTTCAACACAAAATATGTTATTAGCACAATTGTACAAAATTTTAAATAAATTACTGCAAATGTGCTAATTATTTTCTAACAGAACTTTTTGGAGCCATTTCAATTTTTTGGTAAAAGTCACTTCTCTCTTTTGTACAATTGAATAACTGCAATGACGGTCCAATGTACTAGAGATGTCAGTTTTCAAAAACACTATGAAATATCTCGGAGTAGTCGTGGATAACAAACTGACTTGAAAGACCAATGTTAAGGAGCGGGTGATAAAAGCAACTAATGCTCTATACGCATGTAAAAAGATGCTTGGAAGCACATGTGGCCTCTCACCCGCTCTAATTCATTGGTGCTCTACATCAATTGTTAGACCTCTACTACTATATGGTGTACTGGTGTGGTGGACTGTTACGCGAAAGAAAACGTACTTAAAGTCTTTGGTACAGGTTCCACGGCTCGTGGCGCTTTGCATCACTGGGGCCATAAGAACAACTCTTAACCTTACCCCAATTGACCTCTTTGCGGAAAGGCAATTAAGTCTGCCGAGCGATTACGCATAACGAAAAAACTAACCAGAAAGCCCTTCGGACCTGGCTCCATAAGCAAGGAGGATGTGCTCGACTCGGTCTATATGATACCAATAATAAAATCGGGTAAAAAGAGGAAAACGGTTATAAAGGAAGGTGGGTGGCGAAAAGGCATAGTACCGAAACGAAACACTTTCAGCATATACAGGGTCGGTTATAAATTGGAAAAGGGGGTTGGAGCTGGCGTCTACTGTGCGGAACAACGCATAAGAGCGTCATTCAAGCTTCCTGATTTCTGAACGGTGTTTCAGGCAGAGGTTTTTGCTGTGATGAAAGCAGCGGAACTTGTCTGTATGAACGCTACAATGAACTGCGGCGCCATTAACCTCTTCATAGACAGCCAAGCAGCTATTAAAGCTATAAAATCTCCCTGTTCATCATGTGGTGGCGTAGATTGACTACCTGTAGAATAGCTAAGACCGTGTGCAAGCATACGTTTAACGATAAGATCACCGAATATGGTATATCTCACGATAGAATGAGCTGTAGAGCGCTCGTCGGTGTATTAACAGGCCACCGCTTTGAGACAGCGCACGCTCATAAATTTAAATTAAGTCACAGCGATGCTTGTTGGAAATGCAACGAGCCGGATGTAAAATAAACCCTTTGTTATGTCACTGTCCGGCTCTCTCGAAAACTAGACTTAAATACCTGGCACTTCATCTTCTAAAATTCGCAAATGAGACGCCTATCAGTATAAGTGATATGTACTTTCGCTAAAACAGGACTCTGATCTGGTATCGCTATGGACCTACTGGTCTCTGCGTGGCTTCGGCCTGCCAGTATAACCTAACCTAGCCTAGGTAGGAAGGTAGTTCAATTTAATGACATTCGTTGTTGTTGTTAATCATTTGACTCAAATGATCAAATTCATGCTACCTGACCACTAGAAGTATACAAATATATGCGTCACAAAAAAAAGGTTGAAACCGCTTTTTTGAGGGCGCCAATATATCTCTTAAAAGAACTAAGCTGGGTTACTGAAACTTGGTACGGATGCATAAATTGTAAATACCCTACTTATGGCGAAAACTAGAAGCTTTTGGAGAAAGGGGCGTGGCACCTCCCATACAAACTTAACATCTCCTATCGCTTATCTCTGGCAGCGCTTATGCTAACGTCCGGAAATTTTACACAGCTACATATTTTATCAGTAGCGTACTTATGGCAAAAAGTAGCTGATATTGGGAAAGGGGGCGTGGCACCTCTCATACAAACTTAACTTCTCAAATCGCCTATGTCTGGAACCGCCTTATGCTAACGTCCTAAATATAGATAGGCAAGCATCATTCGACTGTGAACAATTTTCTCCTAGATTTCTAAATCGCGTTGTGCAATTGTTAATTTCTTTTTAATTTTTGGGAAAGGATAAAATTTTTTGTGAAAATTTGGAAAATTTTTTGAAGTTTGAAATTTGAATTTTTATAAGTTTCGTTATAGATTGTCCTATCTACATACATACATACCCATGATTCAATAACGAATAGTAATTGAATCATGATGCATACCTATATACAAGGCACATTAAACAGGTAGTATCAGTAGAGCAAAAACAACATTTGCGTGTATTTTGTTGTTGCTTCTGGTATCGAAAGTGTCAAAAACTGTTCTGAATTTTTTCTTCTAAATCAAAGCGTGCCATGTGAAATACAAAAAATTATAAAAAATAAAAAATTGAAATTGGAAAAAATAAAAATTGTTGCAACTTTCTTTCCTAGTAAATTTGTTTGCTTCTCGAAGCGGTCGTGCTGCTGAGTTGGGCGAACGTTCCAAAAGCTGCTATTCAATCGCTTGTTTTGTGTGGAAAAAGGTTTCACATGCAAATGGATTTTAACAATTCAGAATTTTTGTGAGAAAAAATTAAAAATATTTGACAATTTCGAGACCAAATAATTTGAAAATAAATCAAATCAGCTGCTCTACTGATACTACCTGTTCAATGTACCTTGCCTATATACATAAAATGGTTGATGTTTTTGTTCTTCGGACTAAACTCAAAAAGCACTTGATAGAGTTCAGTCAAATTGTCGGAAGTTATATGGTCCTATTACCTATGGACTAGCCACTAGAAAACTCGCTTGGTGGCTCTGGAGTCGAGTCATTTATAAGTATATTTATTTATTCACCGATTTCGTTCAAATTCGCAATGTGAGCCACCTATATGATGAATTCGTTTGTTAAAAATGGACCCGCTGCATCGTCGAGATATTTATAAAATCTTTATTTTTTAAAAAACCTGGCTGAAATTCATAATGCATATTCATTTCATGATAAGCATGGTTTTGCAGATGCCCTCATGCACCCTTAATGCGATCTTGCATTTACCTCCGATTAACGAAATTGCTCGGTGCGGCCGTTTTTGCAGCAGTAAGACTCAAAGAAATCAGTTCATAAATATTAAGAAGAATTTTAAAAGTGGTGAATCGAAAAGGAAAGATTCGACCACATCCGTCCAAGAAGGAACACGGTTGGTATATCAATGGCTTCATTTGAACGATATTCAAGAGATCACACGACTCATTTAGCCGATGTACGGGAAAACTCTTCATCCTGTTGGGTAGCGAGGATTCTTGGCCCTACTATAACAGAAAACGTGATCTTAGGTTTCCTTCTAAGGACTTTTATTAGCTTACGCATCGTACCTATGTTGCAAGATCAAAGAAGATTATGCACGCTTAGCAGAGATTTCACAGGTGGAAATAAGACCATCGGCAAAGCCTTTGCATGAGGAGGATCTAGTGCGTTTGAAACCATGATTAGTACGCGTTAATTCTCTTTTGCATGCTAGCGACTGGCGAATTTAACATTGCGATGTCCTGGGAAGTGTCAATTGTCCCCCGTTGCATCCCTTTGGCTCTAGTTCCGAACCAGTTCTAAATTCGACAGATAAGATCTAGTTCGTTTTGCATCCCTTTTTCTATAGTTCCGAACCAGTTCCAAATTCGACAGATGAGATCTAGTTCGTTCTGCATCCCCTTTTCTTTAGTTCCAAACCAGTTCCTAATTCGACAGATGAGATCTAGTTCGATCTGCATCCATTTTTTATACTTCCCAACCTGTTATAAATTCGTNTTCACTTTGTCTTACTTGTCTAAATTTTAGCATTTTGATTTTTAAGTAAATTCAGTTCTTTTTAAGCTTATATGTATATGAAGTACTTCGAAAGTTTTTGTCGTACTTAACTTAAATAAGATATACAGTCAGTCAATAAAGTTTAGGTACAGTGAAGTTTTTACATACAATATCGGCAACTATTTTTTAAATATTTTATTTTTCCCAAATTTTTTATAAAAATATGGTTAATTCTACACCAAAAACACAAAAATCAGAGTTCCAAACCTTATGCAAAATTAAAGAAAACTGCAAATTTCCATCCAAATATTGCAATTTACACTCTTTAGAAAAAAGTTAAGTACTCAGTTATTAGCCCATTAAATTTTAGTATAACAAAGTGCAAATTTGAGGTAGCTAGGACTTACCATTGACATTTAGCAATTTTTTTGTTTGTTGTTTGGTAAGTCCTAGCTTCCTCATACTTGCACTTCATTATACTAAAATTTAATAGGCTAAAAAACTTTTTCTAGAGAGCGTAAATAGAAAGTGAATGATTTTAATGAAATTTTGCAGAATTTTCTTAAATTTTGCACAAGGTTTGGAATTCTGATTTTTGGGGATTTTGTTGTAGAATTGACCATATTTTTATAAAAAATTACCGAAAACTAAAATATTAAAAAAATTGTTGCCCGTATTGTAAAAAATTCGTTGTACCTAAACTTTATTGACTGACTGTATTAAGGTAACTGTGGTGGATTGCATAAAAAAAATTTATTTGTCTGTTCTTAAAAAAAAGGTAGCTCTGGTGGCTTGCATTTTTAAATAAATTTAGTGAGAAAGTGGTAATTATGTTGACACTTTTTTTTAAATGCCTCTTTTCCTGCAACTGCATTGCCTTTCTCAATTGCCCTTCAGGATCTTGGCCATTGTTTATGGAATCACTAAGTATAATGATTATTAAGCAACTCAAAAACTATACCAGCCCAAACTTTTCAGGTAAAAATTTCAGTAGGTTGCGTCTTTATGGCCTTTTCAATTGTATAAATTATCATTATTTTTAAGTGGAAAAATAAAACTGAAAATTAATGATAATCTCTGCGCGGAAAAATAAAAATCATAAAATAATCATTATTTGTAATCCCAAAAATAAAAATCAAATAATAATTACTTCTGTTTGAGCGAAAAAATAAAACTCAATGATAATTCATAAAATAATGATTAAATGCTGATTTAAATTATTTTACTCATAATGATTACCTTCCCTGCTTTTAAAATTTAAAACAGAATAATTTAGTGAAAGTACCACATTTCACTGCTTTTGGACTGGTGTGGAACTAGTTATTATCGGGCTGGTTCGTTTTTGGCAAAAAAGAACTAGTACTGAACTAGAAATCTGGTTCACTAGTTCGTGTTTTCCCTACAGGGATTCTGCTCTTTAGTCATTTAATTTTTTTTACTTTACATACCGTTTTTTCTCTCAAACACTGGTTTTGCATTGGCCCATGCAAAAAGTTCTTATAAGACGCCGCGAAACAAGCGGGCATTGGCTAGTACTTAAATAAATAAAAATAAATAAATTTTACTTAATTCAGCCGGCACATGAAATATGTAGGTATTACAATGTACGACGCAAGAGATTTGTTCATTTCTTAACTATATTTAGGAGGGTTGCCAGCTGTTTCAGAAGTCTTAGCTAACTTATGCACAAATCCGAAGACGAAGATAATGCGAAGACGAGCACGAACACGAAGAAGAATACTAATATGAGGATCTAGGCTAATATAAAAATACAAATAAAATTTCTGCAGTATGAAAGGAAATAAAAATGAATCGAATTAATGATACACATTATGGCATATATCTATCTATAAGCTGATGGTACATATGATTGAGGTTAATGTGGATCTGCTTCTATATTGCTAATTATTAATATTTTGCAATTCATATTAATTTACTAAATTTAATTCAATACAATCAAAACGAATTTCATGTACCGTTTTTAACTTGAATGTGATCTTAATAATATCACGTATTCTACGTTAAAGTTTAGCGGCTGTGACTCCGACACAGCCTGCAGGTCAAGACGAAGGCGCTAGACTGATCCTTTTCACATTTTCTGACCCACGTATTATTTTGAGTTGTGACTCTTTTGAAGACGGTATGCGATATGTTAATTATTTATCGGAGGGCGGTCTGTACAAGCCGAATTCAAGTTTTTTGCATACATTGGAAATTTTAAATTCAGAATTTGTTGAAGTCAATGGTGATACGTGAACCACAAAGCCTAATTTTTTGCAAAATCTGATGAGAAATTTAAAAGTAAATTTCTACCAAAATATTATAACAAGTAATTTTTAGCAAAAAAAACCGACTTAAAAAAATATATATATATATCTATATATATCATGACTCAATGATCGGATCTAAACCAAATTAGTATGGGACCACCGCTGAGATACTACCTTTCCGTTGCAAAAAGAATCGGTTAACGTGGTCCAAAGTTATGCGGTAACATACATAAAAAAAAATAAAAATAAAAAACATATTCCGACGAACTGATAACCTCCTCCTTTTTTGGAAGTCGGTTAAAAAGGTTTTAGTTGGAAGAACATTCTTTAGAATTAGATTTTTTTAATCGCAAAATTGCATCCAAAATAAGAAAATGATGAAAATAATAAAATAATGCATTCGTGGTTTTTATTATAAAACAAAAAAAGGAATTACGACGAAGTCTCCTTTAACAGTTTATACTTTATATATTTTTGATAAAAAAGGTGCGAACTGCGTAAGCTAAAACGTACTCCTCAAAAACATCCCTGTGACGCATAAATGAATTTATATCGTTTGACATCACTAATGTTAACAAGCAGAAAATCACTTTGATTTCACGGGATCACAAATTAGTGATTTTGTTTTGTTCTACGAATGCCCCTATAAATTCTACCTGTTTCCGAAAATCGAGTTAATTTTTTATTCTATGGATAAGTTTTTGAGATATTTCAATTTATCGTTATTCAGCTTAAAACAAAAAGTGGTTCCACTTAAGCACGTATGTATATATTACGTACTAATTTAACAATCTTAATACCAATTACGGAAAATGAAAGCTAACAAAATTCTCCATAATCCGTATATATCGATGGCTGAGTGGAAGATCGACCTATCTCGGCAGCCAGT
>NW_016171852.1:0-2557 GCF_001687245.7 Rhagoletis zephyria
GAAGTTATAGCTGATTAAAAATGTTACGCCTATGGGAGGTGCCTCGCCTACTTATCAGATCCCATTTTTTATACCCTAGATTACGTCCTAGGTCACTCNAAAGTCATGTGACTTACGGTTTCGAAGTTATAGCTGATTAAAAATGTTACGCCTATGGGAGGTGCCTCGCCTACTTATCAGATCCCATTTTTTATACCCTAGATTACGTCCTAGGTCACTCTCTATATACCAGTTAAAGCCCCATAAAAATCCATTGAGTAGTTCCGGAGATTAGTGAGTTCAAACAGACAAACAATCTACAGTTTTATTATAATTTAGATTATTATTATTGGTTTATAAAACATATACTGACAAACATATTCTGAATATATGAGACTGAAAGGAGTCCTAGGTGGGTAAGAAATATGAGCTTCAAAACAAAAAATGTGTGACTCTTATATGAATATTTTAGGAGTTATAAATGATCGAAGTTAGGAGCCAGCACTTTGTGGCTATATAAAAACAATAAAGATTCGAAATTTATATCTAAATTTGTTTATACAGAAATTGAAAATATTTAGAAAACAAAAAATGTACAAAATTTAGCTGCAGCTGCTGCTATTAAATGTATGTTTGAGTGTTTATGTGAACTGAGGTATGTATAACATACATGTGTATAGTATTTGAAGTTCAATAAGAGTTGAAAAATAAGGCGAATATGGCTCAAAGGACCACATAAAATAAGAGTCCGAATGAAGTTATTTATGAGGACTAAAAGCACATTTAAGAGCCTCAAAAAAACTCTGAAACGATTCATATATGAGGCCAAAAATTGCTTTAAAAAGAGTCCAAAATGAGCCGTTTATGAAGCCAATAAGGGTCCAATATGACTCATTCGGAGGTTCATTTGATGTATGAATTTAAGCTCATATAAGTCGACCTTCGGAGGAAGGAAACCACACTAATTTCGGGCTCTTAAATGAGTTCATTATGAGCGTAAAGGCTCCGAAATGGGACTCCTTAAAGACTCATTTATGACTCCAAATGTATATTTCATTGATATGTACATATCTCTCGCTCATAGAGAAAGCACTTATTGAATTTTGTTTTTCGTTTTGCGCATGCATTTTCTTTTTACTTTATTTATTTTTATTTCAATAATTCACACAAATTAAAAAATCGTTTTTCTCGATAAGTCAATGCTGAAACCACACCCTTTATTTTCCTTTAAATAAATTTCTTTTAATTCCGCAAATTAGAAATTCGCTAGAAATGTAAATACACAATTAATTCCAAATGTCAATTCTTGACTCAAGGGATGCTTCGAACTATATCCGCTTAATTCACAGAACATCCCACCAAACAATTTGTGTTGCCGGCAATAAGAAAACGTGTCGCCCTCGGAAACAAATTTATTGCCGGTAACATTGCCATCGAATCGATTTCCTATTACCGGTCGCTCTAAAACGTCCGCCGAAGGCAACACGCCTGGGCGAGTCGTTTTCTTATTACCTGAATGAGTCCTTTTCTTATCGCTTCAGGCGATATTTGGAATAATTTTATTCTTTTTAATACTTCATTTATTTTTTTTGTATACCAAATCGCAACTTACAATCGGAAATAATTAATTTTCTCGCTGTAAGGCTTCCTATTTCTTCAATCTTGTCCTTGGGCATAATTTAGATGCTTTTGGCCAATACTATTGACGCCATATTCATAAGATTCGGAATTTTTGAGAACTTTTTTATTCAAAATTGACATGAACGGAGTGATGTTGCCGATTTGTCACCACAGCAATAAATCGGTGAGTCGCCAATTTGTTGCCATTGACGATTGTTGCCTATTTCTCATATTTTGCATGGTGGGATGCTTTTCATGTGAGCGTTTTCAAAATATCGAATTAACTTGTATGTACAAAATCCCATAGTGATACACGAAACACAAAGAAATCTATATATTAATACGCTAACATAAATTTTGTCTCCGTTCGTTTGGCGATTCTACCGAACCGAACCAAGAACACCGTTGGAAAGGCATTTTTCCGTAGATGAGCAGAGTTTTTGTGATTTCATAATTGGTTGAAAATTACGGCCAAAACCGTCGTTTAAACATTTTCAAATTGTGTATTTATGTTGCTGCAACATGTTCAATTTGACATGTTTCGCCTGTTGTTTCACTCAGGGAATGAAACCGAAACCCAAACCGAAACCGTAACCGTTTAAAACCGTTTCGTTTTTCAAAACCGAAACCGAAACCGTAACCGTTATCTTGACCTGAAAAGGAACGATACCGAAACCATTTCAATCACAGGTTTCAATCGGTTTCCAGAAATTTACAAAAATAATAAATAAAAATTTTTTGAAATAAATGATTTATTTAACCAAAATCAGCAACATTTTGCTAAAATTCTTGTTAAGTAGTAAATAAGTATGGCAAGGTAACTTTTCGCAAAAATCTGCTGATGACTTTGTTGTTGTGAATCGATAATCGATTAATTATATATAAGTAGTTTCTTTCCCGTACGCAATGCGAGATCCCGCGTGTGCCCAAAATAGCCCAGAAATCATGCCTGTACTCA
>NW_016171852.1:10858-13844 GCF_001687245.7 Rhagoletis zephyria
AAAAGCCATTTAGTGAAAGGAGTTATTCAAACTCTAATGAAAATTACTAACAATTTGTACTAATTTGTTTCGTTTTTAAAAAAGCTTGTCGCGCCAATAGCAAACCGGCATTTAAATATCTGCATACATACATATATGTATATACATACCTAACCAACTATGCATGTACGCTGAATTGGCCGACAAGCTTTTTTAAAAACGAAGTAAATTAGTACAAATTGTTAGTAATTTTCATTAGAGTTTGAATAACTCCTTTCACTAAATGGCTTTTAGTAACTTTAACGAGACCTTAACTTATTTTATTTTATTAATTTTAGTGCAGTTTTGACAAAATTTTCTTGCTAAAAAATCT
Organism: Rhagoletis zephyria; assembly: GCF_001687245.7. NCBI lineage: Eukaryota > Metazoa > Arthropoda > Insecta > Diptera > Tephritidae > Rhagoletis > Rhagoletis zephyria. The sequence goes on from NW_016171852.1 coordinate 11,211, forward strand.
TTTGTTACACTACTTCATTTTATTCATTTAATTGTACAGGTTAAATAAAAGCTTGCTTTTAAAAAATATGTTTTTTACATTATTTTATTTTATAATTTTTAGTCCATTTAAAAAAGCGTTGTATATTAAAAAGTGTTATTTTATTTTATGTACAAAATTTTGCAATAGATATTAAAATAATTCAGCTTGCAATGAAAGAGAACAGAAGACTTGGCAAGCAAAATGTTGTTTGCTTACGTTTTGTATAAACATACATATGTACATGTAGCAGCAGTTGATTTTGTTTCAAGAAATGGCGTGTCGTCCATTTCCGCTGTAGCATGGCATATATTTAGGCGCAATATTTAACTTCTTCTGGCGGGGCGACATCTGGATTCTTCTAATTGGATCTCCTTGATATGATGCCTACAACCAGGTTCATATCTAAACTAGGTTGAATTTGCCACAAATAGCTTTGCTACACTAGCGCCGCGGCGCGCTGGCAGCTTTAACAATTTTATAGTGGTTTTACGTTCTTTGGCAAATTACGCTCTGTTAGCCATAAATCTTACTATTTTTTGACCGCCTTTGAATCAAGACCCCTGGACCATATGGGGAATTCATTTATATTTTAAATTGCATTGTCATTGTGATTGGAACTATACTGAAAATTTCAAGTCTCTAACTTGTCGGGAAGTGAGTTTAAAATCGATTGGAAATTTCCGCGATTTGCGCGGGTTGACCAAGTTAAATAAAAGCTTATAAAAAAATGCTTAAAAATGCTTGACTTACTGAAAAAAGTTCTTAAGTCCATTTCTTATGAAAACTCATATTTATATATAGGTGAAAATCTATAACTTCTATGAGTTAATAAAGTTATTACTTATATTAAAACTGATGCACTTATATGAAAATTAATGCAATTATATGAGTTCATCAATTTAACACTTGTATGAAAATCTATAAATTCTATGACTTATTAAAGTTATTACTTGTATGAAAAATTATAACTTGTATTAGTTAATAAGGCAATTACTTATATGAAAACTGATGAACATATATGAAAATTAGTGAAATTATATGAGTTCATCAATTTAATACTTATATGAAAATCTGTAATTTCTATGAGCTAATGAGGTTATTACTGAAAAATTATTGAAAACTCATAATTTCTATGAGTTAAAAAGGTTATTGCTTATATGAAAAAATTTTAACAGAGTCGAAAATGAATGAGAAAAATATGAAATTTCATCAAAAGATTGAATATTTTATATAAAAAATATAACAGAAACATCAGCGATGTTATATCATCCGTACCAATACCAAATTGTGAGTTTTATGATTAAAAATCCATAAAAATATTTCCAAAATCGTATCGATTTCAAATCGAACGAATTTCAGAACATACATGATATTCTATTTTTTATATACGTTTATAGACTGAATTTTATATAAATGGAGAACCTATGGAATGGAATATCTACTGAAGATGTGGAATCGCGTGGCCTAGAGGTGTTTTGTTATGAGATACCAACAAATCCTCTTCCTGAAGTAGAATATTATTGGACAGAAAAAAAATATCTTATATTATATTATGCATTTCAATATTTTAAATTAAAACCCCGTGTGGTACGGGAAAAACCAAATTTATTAATAAACAATTAAAATAAAAAAAATAAATATAATGAGGCTTTTTATTGATTTGAGTCAAAATGAATTTGAAAATATAGAGTTTTCTCTAAAACTACTTAATAATGATACTATAAACCTAAAACTGAACTTTAAACTAATGAAAGGGACTCAAAGGGATCAAAATGGATTAAAAGAGGACGTACACCCAAAAAAAAACTTCTCTTAATTGAAGAAGAACAGCAATCAAAATGAAGAAAAATGGGAACGAAACAGCACTAAAGAAGTTTTATCCTCTTTTCATGCCCAACATTTCTTCAAAATGATAGATTACATCCACGGTTCCATATTTTCGTGTACGTTTTTATACATTCCAAAAAAATCACGCATTCAGGAGAATTTTTTAATCATTCGGAAGAATTTTCGACCTTAAAGTAAGGATAATTTTTCTTTGATCCAGAGATGGATTTTTGGTTTAGTGTAAATAAAACAGCTATCCCTGAAACAACATCAGAAGCACCTACATCTATTCAGAAAAAGTTTTTCACAACACAGGAAGCCATAGAAGCATTTAGAAAAGATCTAATATAAAAAGAGGAAAATAATTCAGGAAGAATTGAGAGTTCACATCCCTTTTATATACATTTTCAGCTTCAATATGAGGATAATATTATGCTAAGAATTCGTTGTATATATGATAGTGATTTCCTTCAACGCAAACAGAATATTTCTTGTTTTGAGTATCGTCAGGTTGCATTCGAGAAAATTTTAAGTAACGGTGATGTCACATACGTACGCTCAGATGTCACATTAATTGATATTAAAAGTTATAAACATGATATGAATATGGACATTTCTTAACTTTTAATAGAATGAGATGGATTTATTATATAAATATGAAATATAAAAAGAATGTAAATGTAGTATATAAAAATATTAATTTGATATTTGGTTTACATTATTCAGCGGAGTGTAAGCAATAAGTTAATAAAATTGGTGGCTCTAATATATACTTATGTTTGTAAT
>NW_016171853.1:0-5842 GCF_001687245.7 Rhagoletis zephyria
GTATAAGAAATACGAAAAATATTCACTTTTAGACATTAATTTCTTGTTAGTTCACATTTAAGTATTATTATTTATCACAAATCTTAAATAAAAAAAAAAACTAAGATATCCAGCAAAAACTTTTCTAATCGTAATTTAAAGTAAAATTTTAAATTCTAGTTTTTACAAAACCAAACCTTGATCAAAAAAATAATTTTTTCCCTTATTTTAAGCGTAGAAGAAACTAAAATTTGCTGTTCGGTTTTTTATGCGAAAATTTCATATCCGTAGCAAACTGTGACGGCTGTGTAAAATGACGTTGAGCAATACCAACAGCTCCGTCAGAATTGGAACAGACCTCTCCGAGCCGTTCGCCTCGAAACGGGGTTTCAGACAGGGCGATTCCCTTTTATGTGACTTCTTTAATCTGATGTTGGAGAAGATAATAAGAGCTGCGGAACTAAACCGCTCAGGAACAATTTACTACAAGAGGGTGCAATTGCTGGCATCGAAATCATCGATAAAAAAAAAACCGCGATGTCTGTTCTGCGTTTTCCAAGTTGGATAAAGAAGCAAAGCAAAGGGTCTGGTGGTAAACGAGGACAAGACGAAGTATCACCTGTCATCAAACAAACGGTCAACACATTCGCGCCTTGGTACCCACGTCACTGTTTGACAGTTATAATTTCGAGAAAGTAGAGAGTTTAGTTTACTTGGGAGTCAGCATTAGCACCGATAATAATGCCAGTATGGAAATCTAACGCAGAATCGCTCTTGTCAGCAAGTGTCCGTGCTGGTATATGGCGCGGAGGCATGGACAATGACAACATCCGATGAGGATGCTCTTGGAGTATTCGAGAGAAAGTTTTTGCGGAAGATTTACGGGCCTTTACGCGAGTATCGCAGATGATGAAACGATGAGCTGTATGCGCTTACAACGACATGGACATAGTGCATGGCTTGGCTATGTCGTTCGAATGGAAACCGACGCTCCAGCTCTGAAAGTATTCATCTCGGAATCCGGTGGTGGTAGCAGAGGAAGAGGGAGATCCCCACTACGATGGAAAGACCAGGTGGAGAAAGACTTGGTTTCACTTAGCATTTCCAATCACCGTCAGTTGGCACAGTTTGAACTCGGCCAAAATCGCTTAGGCGGTTACAGCGCCAAATAAAAAAAAAAAATTTGAAAAATACATTTTAAATAACAGTCGATAGCTCACCGAATCAACTGCAACAGAAAATTTGTGAAATAAATTTTAAATAACGGTCGATAGCTCGCCGAATCAACTGCAACAGAATTGGAAAAAATTTTCCTGGAAGTTTCCTGCTAATTTTCAGGTATAAATTGCAATGTTTTTTTCACCTACTTGAGGACCCTTCAGTGTTTCGAGAGCTTTTGAAGTTCCAAAACAAAACATTAAGGGGATTCCCTTGAACTCGTTAAAATGTGTAAATAGGTGCGTAAAATGACTGGTTGCCAGATTAACCAGGATTTTGTGAAGTAATTTTTTTCCCGTAGTATTTACCATAACATCCCGCTATCTTGTCTATATCATTCTTGAAAATTCATTTATTTTATTCGCGTATTATTTTTTAGATCTATGTTCATTATTTTATTATAAATTTTAGTATAAAAATTTCAGCCCCTCGGCAAAACTGAAGTTTACGAGGTCGTTTGCGCATCAGATTTGCCTCGTAAATTTACGAGGGCCTCGGAAATAGAACTCCATGAAAATGTTGACAGTTCTTTTACGAGGCTCGTAAATTTACGAGGCTTACGAGTTTCAGGGCTCCTACACTGCCACAAACATATGCACATAGCCAGCATACATACATACATACATACATATATACATATGTATACAAAACTTATTCCTTGTTAATGAATTCACACTAGGGGTATTCACGATCTGATGCATACTGTTTAGCATGATGCATAGATAGCATAAATAGCTTTAATAATTTTGTTGTTGTTTGAACACAAGGTACAACAACAATCATGCTATTTATGCTATCAATGCACATGCCAGATAGTATGCACTGCATCGTCAATACCCCTACTGTTTTTGTTGCATAAATGTCGAGCCCACAAAAATATGTTTTTCCAACTTTTTACTACAAGCCTCGAAGCTGTGATGCAAAATATGCAAATAAAAGCAAAACAAAAATGAAGATAAACAAAGAAATGCTGGAAAAAATTAAAAAATTTAACCAGAAAAGCAGCTGTGGAAATGGTATTAAATTGCAAATGTTACCAAATAAATGAAATTGCTGCTGCTTCCACTGCTGCTAAACGTTGCTAGTTACCAGAGTCATCAGAGCCACAACAAATGCTAACCTTGTAGACCTTGCAGTGCCGACTTGACTGCTGAGGCATGCCAAAAACATTAGCACAGCAGCGTGACATGGGCCATAGATGATAAAAAAAAAAACAAGAAAAAAAGTAAAAATCACAAGCTCAATGATTGCAATGTCGTGGACATGTTGTCTGGCACTTTGCAAATTGTACGAGTGGGTACTTGGCTTTGTTGAATTGAACTCTTTTCGGTTAAAGTTGCAATTTTCGGACTCTTCCGTATTTGCAGCATAGACAAAAAAAAAAAACAAGAAAAAAATACACAAAATACCAGGTAAGGCAACATGAGACAGCAATTGAAGGTTTCAGGATATTTTAAGCAAAAATACCATGCGCTCAAATATTTACATCCCCACACACACGAACATACATACCTACCGTTTTCAACTTTTCTGCACTTTTTTTATTACTTTAATTTTCGTTTCTCTGTAATTTTCAATTGAGTCACTGCAAACTGATGGGAAATACAATGCTTCATTGGCCGGCATTGGCAGAGCAAACGCGCAGACGTGCCACATGACCAAGACATTCGCCATTTAGACGGCCGTACAGTCAGCCAGCTGGGATGCAGACCTGCACGGGCGATCGGCCAAAGGGGAGCAGCAATCGACGATGCACAAAGAAGACAGCGGCAAAATTTGNCTACTCATTAGATGTATGATGAGATGGAGTACCCAGTTTGGTGGTGGTGATTGAGCACATACTGAAAACTTTAAAGCGCACTGAAGGAAGCATTTTATTTACACAGCTGCTGCTCTAAACCTCGGATTATGTAATCAGTGAAGCAGCGGTGCATGCGGTGAGTGCTGATGGCAGCCAGGCAAGTGGGGGTCCATGAGGACCAAAATCGTTTGTTTATGAGGAAGTGTTGGTGTTTTACGGAAATCCCGTATACTCCGCGCAGCTAACTTTGAAAACATCAAGCATATGGGCATTTCCCAAAAAAGGTAAACCGAAAATGCAAGTAAAAATTTAAACGGCTTTATAACTTTATATTTCGCATTCAGATGGCGAAAAGAGGTTTTGAAAACGGGAAACTGTGGAGAGAAGAACTGAAAAAATTAAATAAAAAATTAAATTTAGTACGTGTTACTAGTAAAAATATTGTATGGGGGGAAAATCTGTCGCGTCCGATATGTCGCGTCCGTAACCAGATTTTAATTCAAAATTAAATCAACAACAAATTGCTTCTGATTAAAAATGAATTGGTTGTAACGGTCCATAATTAGGATTTATTTAAATAATGTTTAATAAAGGAAAACCTTACACGATTCGCTGAGGTTTGCTTAGTTTAACATGTACTCTGAAATCACTTCTTTTTTTGTCGCGTCTGTTATGCCCTACTTTTCATCGATTTTCTCGACTTCAGTGTTCCAAGCGCACCTAGTTTTTTTGTCAACCAAAGGACGGTATAAAAGCTAAACAACAGCAAATTTTTTTACAAGTGACTTCAGTTTTCGTATGATTTATTTAACTCTAAAGTCGTACGAATGCCGCGTCCGTAACCCAGGAAATACCCATATGTATCGCTAACGTGAATGTATCCATACATACACTGAGGGAAATAATGCATAGTAAAAATGAATACTTTATATTTGATTATCGTTTAAAAATGTTCGTATTTAAAAATAATATTTTCATACAAAATTTATTACGCACGTATTTGACTGTTCACATCTGAGTATGTATATGTAAGTGTACGCACCCCAAGCATGCAGAGCGCCGCACTGAGAGCGGTGAGAACACACAAATACATACATAGTACATACATGTATATCCGTACAAATCGAGTGCTGTGGTGTTGATGGATATTCAACATTTGAAAGCAAATTTATATGCCTGGTTGTAGCTGAGTGCGCAAAGATGCTTGCCACAAGTTGTTAATATCCGGAGATGGACGGGTTCGAATTCCACTGCAGGCAACATGCAAATTAAATTTTTTTTTAGTTTTTGTCTTGATTATTCACTTCACGGATGCTTTTTCAGTACGAACGCGGTCATTTTAATATGCGCGTAATTGAATTGAATATTTACCAATATACAGTACTTTCGTTGACGTTTATAGTAAGATCAATTACGTTTCTATTTGATTTTAATATTTTTTTCCCTCAGTGTACAAATACCTACATGGGTCGTTCTTAAAAAACATGACCAATTGGTGTCCCCAGACTTTACTATTTTATATTTTGTTTCTTCAAAAAGAAAATAGCAAAATATCTGCATTTTTATAAATTATTATCGATTCTACGTAACTATATTATAAAAAAAAAATAATTAATTATCTGAAAATAACTTAAAAAATATTTTCAATGTCAAAGGTTTAGCAAAAACCTGTGTCCCGAGCCAATTTATAAAAATTTAATAGTTATTTTCAGTTGAAATAAAATTGAAAAAAAATAATATTTACAATTTTTGTTATTCAGTTTGTGTATATTAATACCATATATAGAAAAGAATGATGAAAAATAATTTTTTTGTATAATTTTTATGAAGAAAATTTGTGTCCCCAGGTTTTGGTCCCCTCTGTTACGTCCACTCATTTTATTGAAAAATGTTTGTTAAACGTTATGACGCGTATATTTCTCTTATGCTTCTCCATCATAACTTAGCTAAAATCAACAAAATGTGTTTTGAACTGTTCAGTCTTGTTTAGTGCGTTGTTGAGTAAGGAACCCAATTGTATGCCGGGTACGTACCCTTATTCAGTGTCAACTCTGTTACTGTTGAAAAACGGTGAGTAAAGTGATTTTTTATTTATTTTATAATTTTTTTATAAATATTTTATGTACATTAATTAAGTGGACAAATAAATTCTCCAAAATTCGAATAAAAAGCTAAAATATGGTATTTTTGAGTTAATTTGTCCCCTCTGTTACCGGTCCACTCTGTGACTTATTAACTCCAAAAACTCCAAAAATTAAAAAAAATACTGCTGGTTATGGATTCCTATTGTTGATACCATCCGTAACCACATGAGGCCAATTATAAACATATTTGGCCAACTTAATTTTTAAAAATTATGTATGTACATTTCAAAGTGTACTTCCTGCCTGCTGTCATCAGCGTATTTGCATGTTGAACATACTCAAATTAATTGCTGCAACGGCGGCGCCTACATCGCCAGCAACAGCGAATTGGCATTTAGCTCAAAGTATCTAATTATGTAGACTCACATGTCCGAAGTGCGTGTGTGTGGGCGAGTTCTTGTTAATGCCTGCTGATGACTTTGCGTTCCGCCAAAAAGCATGTGCTCCCGCAGCAGGCCGCAAAACGGTCTCGGCGTTTCCAACAGCGCGAAACCACGTTCGCAGAGGAACAGCTGATTGCTAGTAATGTGCTTAATGTAATATATGTACGTACCCTGTCGGGAAACGCACTAGTACCGAACTGATACTGTACTAGAGAATTTAAAGCCATGTGCGCGTTAATTCTCTTTTGCATGCTAGCAACTGGCGAATTTAACATTTGGGATGTCCTAGGAAGTGGAAATTTAATTGACTATGTACA
>NW_016171853.1:5852-13848 GCF_001687245.7 Rhagoletis zephyria
TATGTGCGTACAAATCATTAAATCGTTAATAGTACCCGTTATAGGGAATTTACATGAGGCGATTTTTCAGGCGATTTTTAGTTGAATGCAACAATCGCCTGGTGTAAACGGCCTTTCAACTAATCGCTTCCACTGAAGTTGGTCGGCTGCCTACTTTCGTTCAACTTTTGGTTCAACTAATCGCCTGTGAAAGTTGAATCATGTAAATTCCCTATTAGAGATGAGTTGGGGGGCTAATTGATCTCCAATTATGCCCATAAGGGATGAGTCGATACTAATTGACCTACATTAGTACCCGTATGAGACTATATGGGACTAATTAATGCCCAATTGTACCCGATTGAGAGTAATCTCGGCGTACTCTCTTTAGAGATTAGTCGCACAATTTTTTACAGGGATACTACATACATATACATATGCTCAATACTTATGCTGCTCCGTAGGGAAGCAGCAGAACGAACAGCAGACACACAGCGTTATATCAAACCTTCGCAGTGTTAAACTAACTGAAACTTCCTAAGGAAAGTACTTAGAATCAACACATTTCAACACATTTAGTATGCATATACCAAAGAACAAAATATAGTTTTGGATTTAAAAGACGCCAGAAGCATTATAAAAATATGCGTAAAATTTAAAAACGAGGGAAAAGTTAGCAAGATCGACGTTTTCAAACCGCTCTGTGCTGCTTGAGTCATAAATCCTATGTCAGAGTACTTTTTTTTGGGATTAGAGCAGGTTTTCTTCTAGGATATGGTCTGCTTGGATCCTACTAGCCTACATATATGCCTGTTGGACACCATGGAGACGATCCTCGAGAGAATTATCCTCAATCGTGGAACAGGAGAATCGATCTTCTTCAAAACTGCCAGTTTTTCTGCAAAATTGCCAGTTTTCTTTTTACGAACAATATTTTATTTTAATTTCCCATTTTATAATTCGAGTTAATTAAATTTTTATTTTACTAAATGTATTGTTTCGATACAGCGCCATTAATGAGAATTAACGTTGCCGTCTGTCTGTGTCATAAGTCATCACATGCAGGAGAGCCCAACAACACTTGGTGTAAATACCCAGAGGTCTATATTTACCCCCAAACATTTATTCATAGACCAATGTGAAAACCGGTCGCTGGTTCGAATCCCAGTGCACTCGAGGAAGAAGTCTGATTAGGAGTTGTGGTGATGTCCGAAATAGCAAATATGACTTCTACTAAAATGTAAATTATTGTTGATTTTCCACAAAAATTTTCATTAAAAACGGCCTAAAAAAGCTCAATAACATTGCTAAATATTAATTCATAAATTGAAACACATAAAATAGTTCATTTGTCAAGCGAGCATAAGTATTTTCGAAATTATTTTCCGCCTTTCTAAGCAACGCGTTTAGTATTTACGTATGTATGTAAGAATGTGCACATGTACATATGTATGTAATATGCACGATCGCCGTAATTACTAAACTAGTCGTTGCATTTATTAGCGCGCCTATGTCAAGCAAAACGACAACAAAGTAGGTGATTTCGCAACAAACGGTACATAAAAACTGAACAACTTGAATGCAAATTCCGCACTAGATGCAATATTTATTGCGCCAATTCGCGTAGGGCTGCTAGTTCCGCTGTGGGATTTCCTATTTAATGAGCTTCTCATAATCAACGCAACATACATATAAACTTGCAACACATACTTTTATATGCATGGCTGTATGTGTGCCCTGCAAGACAGCTGAGTATCATATGAGTACTCATATTATCAGNGTACGTTCCCTAAATGAGTAGTTTGACTATTAGTACTGAGGACTTTCTGATGACAACATTGAGGGGAAAGTACTCAATTTTTACCCATGGCCTGAACGAAAATGAGGACTTTGATAAGCACTTTTGTGACTAGGGATAATGATAATATGAGTACTCATATGATACTCAGCTGTCTTGTAGGGTGTATTTGCACTTATGCAAGGCGATGAGCTCACATACATATGTATGTATACATACGTTGGAATTCCTGCTCTCCAAAGGTGGCAACTTACAGTTCAACACGTTTGTGTCTTGATTCTTTTGTTGGCTGTTTTCTTCCACCCGTCCCCTCCCTCTCCCCCCACACATCAAGTGGAATTGATGTGCACAATTTCATTGCTAATTGCTTTTAAATGTATTCACTATGCTTATTATGGCAATTGGGCATAAAATTAAGTCAGTGCAACTGGTGAGCACTGCGAAGGCACTGAACTGTTGGCGAAGACGTAAATAAAAAACTCGAGAAGAGCAACAATTTGAAGATGAAACAAGTAAGAGCAGCGCTGTCTTCGGCTATGCCGAAGGCTTCATACCTTTCATGAACATCTGCAAATTTTACTTTGACAGATTACTGCTTTTGAATACATCTGCATACATCGATAGAGGAGTTACATACTTATATAAAAAATCGCATCTAAACAATCAGAGGTATGGAAGATATACTTTATATGGCACCAATCTAAGTGATTTTCACTGCTATGTGATCGGTATGTAAACCGGTAACACAATTTATTGGGTTTAGTTTCCTACATAAAGGAGATATATGGCAAAAACTGGTATCTGAACAATCAGTGCTATAGGAGATAAAGCTTATACAGCATAGATTTTGACGATTTTCTCAGTAGACTTTGTATTATTATTTATAAAATATCTTACGAAATTTATCGGTTTTAGCTGTTCAAATAAAGGAGTTTTACAGTAAAATCCCATATCTGAACAATCAGATGTATGGAAGATATATGTTGTAGTTATCCGATCCTTGTTATTTTCACTGTAAGTATTCTGTTAATAATGAGTGAAAATGGTGCGAAATTTCATGTTCCTAGCTGCATAAATGGAGGAGTTATGATAAAAGACCTCATATCTGAACAATCAGTTGTATGGGGGCTGCAGGTTATAGTGACCCGATCTTTGTTATTTTCGCTGTAAGTCTTCTGTTGATAATGAGTGAAAACAGCGCGAAATTTCATGGTCCTAGCTACATAAATGGATGAATTATAACGAAAAATCTCATATCTGAACAATCAGTTGTATGGGAGCTATATGTTATAGTGGTCCGATTCTTCCGGTTCCGACAAATGATTAATACATTATAAAAATACACCCACATACCAAATTTGATACGGATATCTCGAAAACTGAGAGACTAGATTGCATACAAACAGACAGACAGACGGACAGACGGACAGACGGACATGGTTAAATCAACTCAGCTCGACGTTCTGATCATATAAGTATACATTTTAATGGGTCTATCTCTTTTTGTTCTGATACTTACAAACATCGGACCAAAGTTATAATACCATTTCATGCTCATGAAAGGTATAAAAAGCAATTTCCGCGGTTGTCACTGTTACACTTGCTGTTGTAGTTATTATTGTTATAGTTGCTTTTATTGTTACATATTTGAGGTTATTAAAGATCTAGGTATTTGTTATAAATGTAGATAATATTTATTAGGCAGAATGTATTGAACGCACAAACGGAAGGTTCAGGAATGAAAAAATATGACAATATATTTTTTCTATACTCAAAGTTCAAATCAAAGATTGCTATAAATTCTACAGAGGTTTGCCACTTATTCCTTTCGACATTGTTTTAGGTTTTGTTATTTTCATAAGCACGTACATACCTACATATTTATGTAAGTGCAAGCATATAAAAGTGAAATGTGCAAAATCTGCCAGTATGAATTCGCCGCCACCCAAATCGATAGCATTTTTGCGCTTACATTTCATTCAAATTTTTGCTAGCATCTGTTTGGGAATTTCAATTGTAATAGTACTACATAGTTTCCTTTTAATGCAGCGTTTCTCGCCCATGTATTCTTTGCCAAGCTTTGAGCTTTTTCCAATTAACAGCAACATACATACATATATATGTAGCAAATGCTCAGTTGTCTCTAATTTTTCTACAAGAGAATGTGCAACAATCGGTATGTATGTATATTGGTAGAAGAAAATATTTTTTATGGAATTTAAATTAACTCCGAAGCAATCCATCTAAGACTACTGTCACGTATGTATGTATGTAAGTACTCAGCCAAAAGCACATATGTATTTCTAATTTTTAACTCACTTCAAAATATTTTCAATCTAAAACCTTCTAAAACATTTCTCGCCTTGCACCCAACATATACATTTCGACTACCTAATTCGATTAACCAAAGTTGAATTTGATTTTTTAAACAGGTGGCAACCCTTCTAAATGTAGTTTATAAATGAAGTATTTTCCAAAAAAACGTCTATTGTTACCTGCTACTACACCTACCTCCTTTTTGGTAACAATTCTTATTTTTCTAAAAGTGTATATTTTTCCATTTGTGTTTTTTCCTACAATGAGATTATTCTAGAAATTTAGTTTTTTCTCTAAAAATATTTTTTTCTATAACTGCATTATTATTCTTCTAAAAGTATTTTTTTTTAATTTGTGGCAAATTTTTCAAGATTCGTGAAAATATGTATTTGTAAAATTTTATGCCAAATAGCTAAATGAAAATGAGGAATATTGTGAAAAAGAGAAAACTTTTAAAGGTTTCACACTCTTTTCTTAGCAGTGGAAAAACCAAACAAATAGTTGGATTTTGGGAAAGTTGGAAAATTTTTCCTGTAAAGACGAAATGTTCACATGAAGTGATTTCAGCAAAAATATTTTCGAAATAAAGCCTTCTTAAAAATATTTAGTTTGACTTGACATCATTTCATTTCAATGTTTTAACTTACTTATTACGCATGAAAAGGCGCTAAAAGACCGAAATTCTTCCCCATAAAACCTTGCACCTTTCGTTAATAATCAATATATCTGATGTGGTATCCTACTATCGACAAACATAAATCATTCCCGTTAATTTGTCATGGCCACGTGCTCCTGAAGTACCTGTCTGCAATAGGGATAAACGAACTGCGCGACGGAGAAAGGCAATTGGGGAAGCTTTTATCGCAATCCCAATTAGATAATAACATATGAATTACATACTAACGTACGTACGAAGAACATTCACCGACATTTTAAGTGCATTGAATTTCTTAACAAATAGAATAGCTTAACAAACAAACATTTAAATAAGCTTGCAATATGAATCTTTAAAGCTGCTGTTTCTACCTAAATATGTATGTGTGTAGGTAGGTATCTACATTGTCTACTGGCTATGCTTATACTTATTAATTCGAGTATGAAATATGAAACAAATGAGGCCCTTTTGTGTAATCCCGCAGCTAAGCCAAGATTAGTGAAGAAATTAATATACTTAGTGCTAAACAAGTTACATAAATGCAGCTCTAAAAATCACTGCCAAATCGTTAAAAAATATAAAAATATCGCACTCGAGTGTTGCTGAACCTTAATTTAAATTGAAATGCGTTAAAGGAACGATACTCCAGTAAAGATTTTACTAAATTATTTGTACGATGGGGAAGAAGGTAGAATGTTTTTTTTTTTAACGAATGGTAGCACGTGCAATGCTCATGGAATGGTGTGTAATGAAACGGAGAGTTTGTTAAAGTAATTACTGTACATGACAGCATGACAGTTATTTGTAGATTTTGCAACCGAAAGGGCATAATAAAGGGAGAATTTTGTATGCTTTTACATAGATACCATATCACTTCGAGCGTTGTAAATGATTTCCTATTGATTTCAAATGTTGGTCTTTTAGTATACAGTCATCGTCATTTGAATAGAGCACCCTTCAAATCCTTAGTATTTACAGTTTTCCTTTTGTTTATGTTCGCTTTGTTCGTTTGTCTTATGTTCGCCCATTCGCCATATACCACCTTCACCGTGACGTTATTTATTTGACCCGGGCCGGCTTTAGGAGCAATGACGGCCGGGGCAAAAATGGAACGAAGCGCCCTTTGATAATTATGTTTATTACTTCGATTACTTTTTCTTATACAATAATCAATTGCAGAGATAGTCGAAATAAAAAAATACAAATTCTAGGTACGTTTTGATGAGCTTCGATTTCAAAGAACTTCGCTGCCTGCTGACAACAGTCGCTGGTAACTGGCCGTCTCAACAGGATAAAATTTATTGCTGTCCAGCTGTCATTTTAGTCGCTAGATATAAGTTATATCAGTGGCAATATTTGTGTGAGCTTTCTATATCTTGATATAAGCATTTGTAAGATAGCTTCGAAACCGTATTTGTGCCTGATTAAAATGGCTTAAAAAAATTTGAAAATAAGTTATTTTACATCCAAGTACATAATTACAAATATCTTAACTGGAAACAGCTCAATTTTTGCTTTTATATTAAAATATCAATGATGTTGCCGCCACGAAGTTTTCGTGCAAATGAAAATGTAGCTGTCAAACTACCAAATTGCTCTGAAGAGCAATGATTGGTCTCCATTGGCTATTTATATTCTAACATATGTATCAAGATGTAAACTTTTATCTATGGAGACGGGCAGTAAAGTAAAAAAAAATCAGGAGAGGAATCTAAACATTAGGAAACACATCGACGGAATTGTTTCAACCAAGGCGAATTCATATAAGGTGGTTTTACCGGTGAAGTGAGACTTTCGCTGCGGTTGCATTGATTGCCAAAATGATTTGTTTGTTGTAAATTTGTTTCGTTTTGATTGTCATTGTTCGTGTAATTTTTTAATTTTTTTTTTTAGCCTGTAGAAGTAGATTATTTTTTGACTTAAGAACTTTTTTATCGGTAAAGGGTGATATGAAATTTTATGAAATTAAAAACCTGCTAGTGCGACAACTCTCTTCACTAAAAAACGGCTACACGCATTTAGATGAAATATGGCAATTTTATCGCTTGTAACAGTGACTAATATTTGGAATATTTTTAATGTTTGTGAAATTCAATTTTCGGCGTTTTAACGTCATGCGAGTTAACTAGTTTTATTTAATCGTGCCTTTCCCACTGGGAATTTATGTTCCATATTTTTTTCATAGTGCACTGTAATCCACTGGGAATTTATGTTCCATATTTTTTTCATAGTGCACTGTAAGCCCTCAAGAATAAGCGCGGCTGTAAAAAAGAACAGTGTCGGCCGTCTATTTCAGTAATCAGTCAACACTGCCACCACCAGTGTCAACACCAGAATGCCTTCAACGACCAGTAATGCATTGAAAATCACATTAAAAGAGCGATAGGACAAAACTGCACTACAATGTTCCCTAACACCAGCCTCCTAAGGCCCGCCTATCATTAAGCGGCCATCAGCGCTGCGAAGGAAATAGCAACGTATAATTACCACGAGTGCTTTTTAATGGCACACTTGCCAACGAAATGAAATTCAGGCTATGATTATAACTTACTGAAATTTGTCATCGAGCGTCGTCATCTCACCAAAAACACACAAGCCACATTGTGGCTGGCGGCTAGTGGCTGCGGTCAACGGAAGTGTGCGCATTTTGTGGCAGACATTTTTGGCTGTGGGCCTCATCGAATTAGGCTTGTGGGCGTTACGCCGCTGCCCACACTTGTGTGAAAAATGCTTTTAATAGCTGTATAGCTGTTAGTTTTGGTGCTGGTGCGCGTGGTATGCTTATTAAATATTTAATGGAAGCGAGAAGGGCGCAGGTTGATAATGTGCAACATTGTTGTTGTTGTATGCTCGTGTCATTTATTGTTGCGCGTTATACGGATGCTAATTTTGTTGTTGTATTAGTTCTGCTTTCATGTTATGGCTTTTTCTGTGCTGCGTCGCTATTGTAATTAGCTTTTAATGCGTTTGTTGTTGTTGCTGTTTTGTTTTAACACGACTGTAGGAAAGCGACCACACATACACATACATTTGCACATAATTGAAAGTGGATTAATGACCCTGCTGGTAAACCGCGAACTAATGAATCAAATTTCAAGTTGCGTCCTAGATCTTTATCGCCAAAAACGAACCAGAGAGCTTCTGTGCAAACTCAGCTACAGTCAAAGGCACATTTCTTACAAACATTTAAATAAAATTAAATTCAAATTGAAAACACGTTTCTTTCAAAATAAGAATTTAAAATCGCA
>NW_016171854.1:0-9703 GCF_001687245.7 Rhagoletis zephyria
GTTCGGCTCCGCCCGAACTTAGACTTTCTTACTTGTTTTATTTATATTTCAAATGTAATTCGGTATTTATTAGCTTTTATTACTAATTTGTTTGCGTATTTGTTAGCACACAAAAAGCTTAGCATAATTTGAAACTAACTTTCTTTTGACCAACTTGTGTGGGCGGGCGTTTACTTTTTGTGGTGAGTGTCAAAGTGGCAAATCGGCAGGTATTTATCATTAATTGCTGCAAATAAGCCTAATAAAATTTTCATATTATTTGTAAACAGCATGCAAATATATGTGTAATAAAAGTTTTTTTTTTTACTATACTGAACTTGTTTATTTTGCGATAATACTTTTTGTGTATTTGGAAGAATTAAATTCAAGTACGTAGGAGCGCAATTGATGCAGTTGTAAAATATGACATTCAATACTTCGCAGAAATTTAGTAACTGTAAGTCTTACTAAACTCTACAATTTTACGAAGTAGATTTTTATTAAATCGGCTGCAATCCACAATGCATTCTTAACAGTGGGCCGCATCAGAGAGTAAACTGGTCTGACCGCGACATGGCTAATTAACATTTCAGATTCATATGCCCACACCTACTAATGACTACTAGGTCCGCCTTGTCGAGCAAGTGGATGAATCCAAACAAAATCGAAACGGCAGCCAGCGCTTGGGAGCCTTGGGCGATTCAAAATATCAAGTGAACGAATGATTAGCCTAGGCGAAAGAGACTGTGAGGTCAGGTCGGGCACAATTCTATAAAGAATGGTATGCTGCATGCAACCCGTAATATTGTAGCTTAAGAATAACATCGAAGCATGCGAGAGGCGAGAGAAATACGCCGCGAGCGTCACAACACGATCACCATCCAAGGCCGGTAGACTAGAGCATGGCGAGACGACAAACTGCCAATGACATCGAAGTCCAAGCGCACCGGAAAAGCTGCCAAACCGGCAGGCGTAGATGGGCCTCCGGTACCCACTTCAAAGCTAAACGAAATAACGAGACAACAAGGTGAGCCCTACGGAAAGATTAACACCGAATAGGGAAAGTCTGTAGAGATAAGGCTACATGAGACACTGATAAAATGTCTGGCATCTTTCGAAAACACTTGCATGGCTATAGATAAGCAGACAACGTTCCCTTTAAGTTGTTGGACAGAACTTTGAGCGGCATGGTCCCGAAGGTCAAGGTATGAATCGTATGTTTGGTGAAGTCCATGGACGCAGAATGCCTGTTGCAGGAGCAAACCCTGTATCTTAGCCGATGGAGGAGAGTCAGAGCTACATAATCCAAATTGATAAAGAGGCGGAAGACCTGCTATACCCAAATAAATAATGGCAGAATGTCGTGGGTAGCGGAACCTTAAGAATCATAAAATACAAGACAAGAGACATTTTTAGCAAGGACTAAAAATAACTGTTATCTCGAATTTACAAATTGAAAACGTTGCCTGAATTCTGAAATTTAACGAAAACGTTGTTTCATAACAGTTAATAGATGAGAAATATTTTTTCCGTTGCTGATAAGAGTTATTGCCCAACGTTTACTTTTTACGTTGCTTGATAACAGTTATTGCCCGACGTTTATTTGTTACGTTGCTTGATAACAGTTATTGCCCGACGTTTATTTTTACGTTATCTGATAATAGTTATTTCACCCTCTCAATTTTATTTCATCATCTTTATCTTATTCCCCATCTCCATCTTCATCAATATCCTAATCTTACAACGTTTATCAGACAACGTGAAAAATAAACGTTGTAGAATAACTCTTATCCAGCAACGTAAAAAAATAAACGTTGGGTTATAACTCTTATCGACGAAATAAAAAATATTTCTCATCTAATAACTGTTATGGAGCAACGTTTTTGCTATAAAAATTATAACTGTTATGTCCCTGAATTTTAGCCATTGGCGGTGGCTATCAAGAGGGAGAGATGAAGTAATACCCATAGCTTGCTGCTACTTATTTGGCTCATAAGATTGAAACTCTAAAGAACAAGTGGAGGATCGTCGGTATTACTTGCTGAAAATAATAAAATGCCGGTTTTTTCAAGCCATTGAAACAATTTTTTTAAAGTGAGGGAAAGTTCCGACGGCAACCTCGAAATTTTTTTTTTTGTACTGTCCACAAAAGTTCGCCGCTCAAAAGGCATTCCCCGGTTGTCAATAACTCCGATAAATTCCTGTATTAATTTTAGACTGAAATTTTAGTACTTTAATTTATATTTCCCAATATTTGGCTTTAAAATTGGTTTATTAAATTTCTTACTACAGCGTTTCTAAGCTTTTTCAGTCAGCCGACAATTTTCACTCAACACACCATCCACAACTCGTTAAATTAAATCATAAATAAAATGTGTAAAGTCATTTTAAAACTCTTTTTAGAGCAAACAAAACAATTTCTTCAAAGTCATAATTGTGTTTTGTAACTTCACTAACGGCACATTAACATGCTAACACAATTTTAAGGAGCTAACAAACATACGTACAAATAAATGTAAGCCATTTTCTTGTTTTTTACATCCAGCACTTTGACCTAAAAAATAATTTTTTTGTTATGTGCAAAAGCGCAAGTTGATGAGATTATTTTTAACTTTGAACTTTACGCCAGTTTACCGCACATATTGGTGCATATTAAAACAATGTTAAGTGCGTTGGTGTATGTCTGTACATATGTATGAGTTAATGTGTATACTTGCTTGTGAGCATAAAGATTGGTGGTAAAGCTGAAAGAAAGCCTACACCAGCAGTGCGTACGTTTTCATTTATGTATAAAACAAAATTTTATTGTTGTATACAATCCGCAGCAGAGTGATACAATAAGTACGAGGCACTTCACAGTTTTGCTGCTCTTCTTAGGGCACGTGTTTGTTGTTCGTTGTTTGCGACTCCTGCTGGTTGGTAATGGTGTTACCTTAACTCAATTATTACACCTGCCTTATTATATACAAACAGTTGCCGCAGCAGCAGGATTGTAAGCAACACTGTTGCAAGATTAAAACGATTTCAACTTGTGAGTGGACTACTCGACTGTGGTGTTAGTGGTGTGTAAGTGGAGTGTAAGCGTGGCAAATATAATTCGGTTATTTGCTTTGTTTTCGGTAAGTACCCAACGTAATGGTGATGGTAATCGTTGGGCCATGGTAATCATAAAAGCAGTGGTAATGAAAGTTACTAGTAATGGTAACGTAAATGAAAATAGTAGACAATGATAACGGTTATGGTAATGGTAATGGTAATGGGAATGGTAATGTTAATGGGATTGATAATAGTAATGGTAATGGTAATGTGTAATTATAAAGGTAGCGCTAATGGTATTATTATAGGGTAATTGTAATGAAACCTAAGCTTATCATAATGGTAATGATAATGGTGATCGTAATTGTAATGATAAGGGTAAATGTAATGTTATGGGGTAATTGTAATGGCAATATTAATAGTAACGGTAATAGAAATGGTAACAGTAATGCAGTGGTAATCGTTATGACAATGGTAATGGTAATGATAACGATAATGGTAATTGTGATTATTTCCTTGTTGAAATCTTACTGAGGCGATTTTTTGTCCGAAGGTTAGGCAGTACAACAAATCGTAACAATAACAAAAATTTAATAATGAAACAATTCAAAGCGAACATTCTTTAAATCTTAAAGTTTAATGTGATATTCAGTGCCATATTGGGCAGCCAGGAATACGACGGCAGAGAGTCTTACAAACTCTCCATGTAAGACCGTATAATTATTTGGTTTGTTCTTAGAGAAGAAGAAAACAGATTTCGAGAAGACAACCTAAGGACGAACGCAGTTCATTAAGGATTTAAAACAGAACACTTTCATCCATTACTTTTTGATGCAAAAAACCCGTTGTCTTATAAATAAGTGTGTTCTTCCAGAAATGTACTCTGGTGGAACGATAACTTCAGCAGGTTAAGAGTTAAAGTTAGCAAATTATACAGCCGTGGATTGGTTAGAATAAAGAAGCAACTTATGATATAACGGAATCTAAACGGTTAAGGTTTTGGCGTTTTCGCAAAAGCATAGAACGTTCTAAAGCCTTTATAATGTAAGATCAAAAGTCCAAAAAATTGATATGGGCGCTTTACTAGGAAGTAGGACTTTTTTTAGACGCTTGTTTCAAAGAATCTATTCCCATATTTCGAGACATAATATATTGGAAAAATAAGAAGATAAAATAGTGTAGCGACTAAGAAAATATGCGCAGAACAACTGATTAGGTGTACGCTGAACGAACACCTTCAAACCACTTAAGCCAGCGGAAGCTGATAGGCTACTTACATCCATACTACAGTGCGACACAGAGCTTGCCGACCGCTAGTAAAAATGCTGAAAAATAATATAGCGTGGAGAAGAGCGAAGGTGGTTTTAAACTCGAAGGTCGACAAGAATGCCTCACGTAATTCTAAATATTAATATTTAATACTAAAAATCTTAGGCAAGTTAGTAGACAGTTTGGGTAGCCGTTATTATGCCTCAAAAAGGGTTACACTTCTAGGTAGCATCCTTTGAAGTTCTTGCACATCTAACCTTGCCAAACACACTAGATTCCTATAATTCATTTTCCTTTGCTGATAATGTTCAAGCTTAGTGATATCTAGAATTAAAAGTAAAAATACGGTTAAGCCGAAAAGCAACGGTAACCACTTTGATTTGTCATCACTAGAAATAAATTGAAATTATGTAAAAAGTTACGAATTCCGCAGTGGAAAATTGAAAAAAAAGTAAAAGTAAATTATGGCAATTGAAAATGAAAAGCGAAAATTAAGCGCATAACGATGCAAAAGGGAAAATTTAGCCGCTTACTGGCGGGGCAACACTGGAAACAAAAACAAAGCGAAAAACATACTTATAATAAAAGAAAATAAAAGGCACAAGAACGAAAAACAAAGTAGGGCCCAGCAGACAGACAAATATCAAAAAAAAAAAAACAAGCAAACTTTAACATTGCAGAACCAACTAATGGAGACAGTGAAAAAGTAAAAAAAAAATANCATGAAAAAAATATGAGTTGGTTGCTACTTGTGGCGTGCAGGAGTCTACGGGACGTAAAGGCAAGCATTTAAACAGTCAGTAGGGACGATAAAAACTTGAGTACATAAAAATGAAATTAGCCCAAAAAGAAAATAACCGCGAGTGAGCAAATTACACAGAAATGCATATAACGTAAATTAAATCAAACACTTAAGAACAAGGAGGAAGTTAAAGAGACACGTCGGTGGTGTGGTGGTGTGGAAAACTGCAAATAGCAGGAAGAACCGTGAAACTGGAAACCGACTTAGAGTACAACGCAGCAAACAATGACAACGAAATGTAATGAAAAGACAAAACAACAATGAAACGGAGCGCGAATAAAAGGTGGCAAACAAGAAGCAGCAGGAATAATGCGACTCTACAGTCAGCGTCTAGCGGTCAATTTTCGTCTGAGTATGCGGCGCGGAAAGACAACAGTAACAAAAGAAAAAGCATCTTGTAAGACAAAAAAAAACATTACTTGGCGGATGCATTAGCTGCAGTGAAAAGCCAAACCAGGTCAGTAAAAATACTAGCTTATTAACTAGTATGTGTTAAAGCAATGGCCTACCAGTTCGACAATTTCGAAGAACTTAAAGTTTCAGCGACATCTGCCTTTGAATTGCCAAAGCCAAATGAGAACCAATTAATTCCCTTTCTTACAAATGTCGGCTGTGGTGTCGCGTGAAGACTACCGGGTCTATTTTTGAGATCGTAGGTTCGAGCCCGCTTGGAGGTGGTTAAGATTTTCAAATAATCAATTCAATTAAATCAATGTGAGTCAATATAATTATTTCAATTTAAATATAAATAACAAATTATAAGATCTAATTGCATCGCAGAGAAAACATATGATATGGAAAGAAATACTTGTGCCATAAAAAATAAAATTAATAATTTTTTTTAATTATATTTAAAAATCACAATAAAACCCCTAAATAAAAAGTAAATAATAAGAATAAAAAAGAGCAAAAAAAATATATAAAAAATATAAAAAATAAAAATAAAATAATAGTAAGACATCGCCATGTTAAAAATACCAGTCGTTAACATTTAAAAAAGATAGTAGCTTTCCCTGTAGGGTTTACATGCACACACATACACATCACAACGCATACGAAGACACCACAAAATAAATACGAGCATCATAAAGGCACTTTTCATTTAAGAATTTGAAGTAAATAAGCGAAAATCTAATTTTACTGCAAATACAATATTTGCCTTTTAAATTTACTGCAAATTTGTTAAGTGTATGCTGAATGCACGTACGCAGACATTTGCACACATTTTTAGTTTTGTTATTAAATACGTTTGTAATAATATAATAATTTCAATGGGGCTGCCACCTGTTTAAAAAAGTATAAGATCGGCATCGTTGCAACGATGCTTGGGCTCTATGTTCAATAATTTATTATTTTTTTAATAGGGTTGCCACCTTTTTGAAAATTATAAGATCTTTACCATTAGTTGGACTAAAAATGAGGTACCAAGTGAAAGGATATGGCTTCCAGCAGTACGCCTACATATTTATATATATTTTTTTGAGTGGGAATATATATGTATGTATCTAATACCTGAGGGCATTTTTTGTTAATGACATCAGATTTGCACAGTTCATTCAATTTTAAAAAGTCAGATGTGAAATGAAAGGGCTTGGCCTTCAGATGCTGCAATAAGATTTTATTTTTTTGAGGGGGTATTACCATAATTTAGGTGTCAAATGATAGGGCTTGGCCTCCAGATGAGCAATAATGTATTATTTTTAAGTAGGGTTGCCACCTGTTTAAAAACTGTAAGATCCGCACCGTTCGTTTGATTAAAAAATGAGGTACCAAGTGATGGGGCATCGTCTCCGGATGTGCAATAAGTCTTTATTTTTTTTGTAGGGTTGCCACCTACTTAAAAATTAGCACCTTACATACATATAATAAGCGAAGGCATTTTTTATTAATGACGATAAGATTTGCACAGTTCTTTCAAATGTCAAAAATGAGGTGTCAAATGAAAGGGCTTGACCCTGAAATGTGCAATAAGATTTCACTTTTCCGAATGGGGTTGCCTCCTGTGCGAAAATTTATAAGATCATGCGCTGTTAGTTGGACTTAAAAGTGAGGAGTCAAATGAAAACTGGCCACGATGTGCAAAAGATTTTTTTTTTCTGCCAGTGAGGCATAAGGTTTGCCTATAAGCATCTTTATTTATAGGGTGCACGTTAAATTTCTTCGGCACGGTACCTTCAATTTGAAAACTCAATTCACCTAACAACTTTTTTAAAACAACTAAAAAGGTACCAAACATAGGCTTCAAGTGGCAGTCTCTTTTTTAATATTTAATTTTAAATACTTAAATCTGCATCTGAAAAACACAGTTTCGCAAAAAGTGTTGGATAGGACCTTTGCGAATTAAGGTAACGATATGTACTCATTCAAACATTTNTTTTTTTTTTTTTTGGAACCAAAAGTAGCTTCTTGGTGTTTACCTTGAGGAGAGGTAGTGAGCGTAAGATCCTCAAATAAATACACAGGGTAACACTAATTTTGGTGCGGCAAATGATTAAGCTATTTTGGATAGGTTTCTTTGTGTTGTGTTGTGTGAAAAATAAATGAATATATTCTGGGTACTTTTTTCTCTCTAACGTCAGATTTTTTATAAGGACTTTGAATTATAAAAAAATATGATTCTTTCAAAAATTTATTTAAAAAATTCAACAAGGGTATCATATAAAAGAAAATTCTGTAGAATTACAACAGAATAAATTTTATCGGTGCAAAAGGACGAATAGGTATGGAAAATGCCTTTACAAATTTTGTAATCTTTGAAAATTTGCAATATTTTTATTTTGAAAAAAATTATTGTTTGAGGACTAATAAACACGCGACTTTATCGCCGAATTTCGCGCTGCAAACTTTATTAACTTTAAAAGATAAAATTTGTTAAAAGCGCGTTTTCAATACCTATTCGTCCATGTAAAACAAACAAACTTTATTGTTTTTAAATTCATCAAATCAAAAAAATCTATCTCCAGTATTCCATCTGCTATATTCTTGGAGAACGAATCTGCTAGTAACTTAACTGATTCAGCAAATTTATTCGCGAAGTTTTTTAGCTCTAATTTTATATTGGATGATAGTAACTCCGAATTTGTGGCTGGTTCTGGAGACAATGTTTCTTCCGTAAATTTTGGATCTCTCAGACTTTCATCTGAGGATGTTTTAAACGGAATAATGGGTCTTAAGCCTTCAGAAAAAACTGTAGTGTATTTGTTTTGCTCAAAAATGCGCCAGCGTTAATTTTACCACTTACAATTATTTTTAATATGTCTCTGGCTTCAGGCTATTTTGTGGAAGATTGGAAAATTACGTGCATTACTCCTACTTTCAAAAGTGCGAAATAAGAATAATGTTTGTAACTATCGTCCGATTTCAAAGCTGTCCACCATCTCGAAGCTTTTTGAGGTTATTGTAAAAGAGAAAATATATTTTGCAACCAAAAGTCTAATAACACCATTTCAGCATGGCTTTATTCCAAATCGGTCTACAATTACTAATTTGACTGAATTTAGTGAATACTGCTTCGAGTCTTTCCAACTTGTCTTCAAGTTGATTGCGTATACACTGACTTTTCCAAGGCTTTCGATAAAGTATCACACGTGGTGCTAATTAGTAAGCTTGAACACCTGGGATTTCACTCTGTTTTTTAAAGTGGATAAAATCTTATCTATCTAATAGGCAATGTGTGGTCACTGTTGATAACACCAACTCACGACCTTTTATAGCGTGTTCAGGCGTTCCTCAAGGAAGCATTTTAGGCCCACTGCTCTTTGTGTTATTCATAAATGACATAAGCAATTGCTTCTCTTTCGCTAAATACCTATTATATGCTGACGATCTAAAAATATATTCTAATATTCAAAATCGTGATGACTTAATAAGGTTCAGTCAGATATTGATAATCTCCAGGTCTGGTGCTTAAACTCTCACCTCTCCTTAAATATAAAAAAGTGCTTCAAAATAACGTACGCGAAGAAACAAAATGTTTTAGCCTTCCACCTATATGATTGATGACTCTGTTTTAGATTCTTTAGAAGAAACTAAGGATCTTGGTATCTTCTTTACGCTCGAACTTTTCTTTTAATAGCCACATAAGCTTTATTATCGCTAAAGCGTACTCACTTTTGGGCTTTATTAGGCGTAATTGTGGAAATTTTCGGATCCTTATACTCTTAAATTACTTTATACAGCCTTTGTTCGGTCAAACTTGGAATATGGTGCTATAATATGGAGACCATACCATATTTCCGCAGTAAATAGAATTGAAAGGGTCCAAAAAATATTTCTTCGGTTTGCGCTACGCTTATTAAAATTCTCTGAGCCGATGCCTACTTATAATTCGCGGTTACTTCTAATAAATTTGAAAACGCTGGAGACAAGGCGAGTAATTCTTCATTATCTTTCCTTTTCAATATTATTAGATGGTGACATTGATTGTACATCTCTTCTCGCTCAGGATTAATTTTAACATCCCGCGGAGGTCTCTGCGTATTGTGTACCCTTCTGTGAACAAATTCTTAGAACTGATTATGCTCGAAATGCTCCCATCGATCGAGCTATCAATGAACTTAACAGGATCTCGAACTCTGTTTCGTTTGATTTCTCAATATCTAAGTATGAACTTATTAA